>NC_056729.1:1803857105-1804157105 GCF_019279795.1 Protopterus annectens | reverse complement strand
ACTTGTCTAAACATGGGCTAAACTCTTGGCTAGGCTTATAAGGGCCTCAGGGCCAATAGCCTAGTAACTTCCTATGATCTTATGATAATGTTGAGGAAGAGTGAGATTTAAGGGAAGGCAGGAATTGAGAAATTTATGCAGTGTTGGACTGATGACCACTAATAAAAAGAAAACATATGTGATGTGCAATGTATGTAAATTGAAAAACATTAATATGATTTGTTTTCTACTAGTATGTGTACCTATATCAAAAGTAATAATTTAATAAAGGTGTTTAGAAGGTGTACTTGGTAGTGCAACATGGCTATTAAGTAAATTAGAGTAGCAATCAAAAATGTCCGTGAATTAGGGACTTTGCCCCTCCTGTTAATTTGAGAGGCATGATTCTGCTTTTCTATGGCTTTAAAAGCATTGCTTTCAAATTACTGTGAATCTAATAAGCCTTGTATGATAACACCTGCAGTTGTAGCATAGTGCTATATGTAGAACAAGAATATTTTCTTACTGCTAATTAGGACAGAAAGCCCCAGAAGAATGTTTGAGTAACACTGCACAAGTATGAACCACCACATTTCTAAGCTGATTGTTTAATGCACTTTAAAAACTAGCATCAAAGAAAAAAAGCAATATCTTCAGTTTCATCCTATTTTTGCAGACCTTTAGGGTCAACTGCCCCACAGTCTTGCTCTTGGCAGGAACCCCTTATTTTGGCCTTTGCATCCTGTGGGAGTGAGGCAGATGTAAAATGACAAACACACTGTTTTACTGCAGTAAGCATTTTTCATCTGCCATCTAATTGTATGGATATTAAGAACAATTATTTGAAATAAGATGACAGCCCTTTCCAAAGGTTGTAGTGTAGTTTATTTTTATTTATGTAACATTTGTTTACTAGGATAGTCTGTCTGGACAGCTGGTGTCCATTTTCAGCGGAGGCCCGGGGAGAAAAGGTCCATACAGTAAAAAATATTTAACAGTAACAAAAACTTAAAAAGCAGCAGTCAAAAAGTAAGTTACTTCAACAATAATACAATTTAAAAGCAATTGGAAAGTAAGTTACAGGTTTATATAAGTTTACAATGTAATCCGCAGTTGGAAACATCAGAAAAAAAGTACATTAATAGGGATCAAAGCGGTTTACAATGTAGTCAGCAGTCGACCGCATTATCAGAAAAAAGAATAAGTAGAGAATCACTGGTGGAACACATTATTAGTTCTCAAAGTAGCTTAAGGAAGTAGATATGCAAAGTGTTGAAGGGGGTTAAGGTGGGCCACCACAATTACATAGCCAGTTGGTGAGGAAGTATGACTTGAAAGTTTCAGTACTGTTTTGAAGCCTGATGTCAGGAGGAAGGGTATTCCAGACTCAAGCAATTTATCCAGAAAAATGCCTTTTAAAATATTGGATACAGTTCATGAGTTTGAGTTAAAAACCCATGTTTGCACTTGTTTTAGCTCTGCAGATGGGTGCCCTGCAGATTACTACAGCACCAGAAATTAAAAAGACACTTTTTTGCTGATCTAAGTACCTTTTTGGCTTTCTATTAACTGTTTTAAACTAATCACACTTTAAAAAAGCCATTTTTACTGTGGTTTGCTGTATTTCTGCTGCATTGTACTGCTAAATCTTTTTACTGTGTGTGCACTTGATTTATCTGTTTACTGCATTTATTACTGCAGGCATCACACTCGTGTGACAGCCTTTTCTGTGCATTACTACTGTTTTAAGTTGCTTTTTCCATCTGTACTGCTAGTTTCCCACCCTTTCCTATACTAGAATAGTCCAGATCTGCTGGTTTCAGGAGTGGTCCAGACCTTGTCGTAATAGTGAGAGGTCTTTCTGCTTATCAGAGAGAGTGGTAAGCATTATAGCAACCTATCTGTCGCAAGAGGAGTGGTTTCCAGCTCTGAAATTTACCTTATTGACCATATTGGGCCAATTCTATCCCTTTCAACTTTGAGTTTAAAACCTGTGTTTGTGCATCACATAGCGCCGCTTAGCTAAGGTTAAACTATTCCTGGCACCATAAAGTCTGCTCTTAGTTTTTCCCTTAGAACTAGCCAGTTTCTTAATCTTAGCACTTGGGAGTCTGCTTTTCCATGCTTAGCACTGGTTCAGAACTGTTGTAAGCCCTAAATAAGCTGCAAATTACTGAAGCACTCAACATTTCTCATTACCTAGTGGTTAACAGTTTTTTTTACTTCTCCAAGTTACTTCAAGGAAACAGTCCTAGTACTTCCCTCACTTGTCTAGAGGAAAAAGTTATTACCCAGGCATGTCCAAGGGACAGCTCCCGGTGTTCTCTCCTGTCTATCTGATGAATCTGGGCATCTTGGGCAATGTAGCAATTGCCTCATGTACCCTGAAAAGCCTCTCCTCCTACCACCTAACACTACAACCTGTGAGAGATGCATTTATCTAGTCAAACTGGAGGCAAAGCTCTCTCAACCCAAGACTGAACTTGATGGAGGAGTAGGCAATCACTTGCTCCACACTACAGTCACCACATAGTCCCATTACACCTACACCACCAAGACCCACACATAGATACACAAAAGCATTCTTGGAGGCTCTCAATAAGAATCTGCCCAAGCAACCAATATCTCCAAAGCAGAAATGCAAGCAACCTCCAGCCTTCATCACAACTCAAAAGTCACAAAAACAGACAGACTCATGTGCCACTCAACCACAGCCCATAAGGCAAAACAACGTCCCTAACACATTAGTCATAGGTTACTCTATAATCAAGCATACTGATGTTCCACTCACCAGAATAGACAAGAAGGTTACTGTTAGGTACCTGTCAGGTGCCAGGATCTGCCACATAACTCATGCGCGCACTGGTCACTCCACAACAAGTACAAATATGACTCATTGTCCATGTTGTTGTGAATGACCTGAGACTTGCCTCCCTGGACTACATGAAGAGACATGGAGGAGATCTCCGATCTTTTATCCATGTAGGTATGACCCTTGCCCTGAGTAGCATCCTACCTTTGCCCAGAATGATACCACAGTGCAAGGGGCAACATGATTGACTTCAATTGGCTAAGCTTCTGGTGTCATTCTAAGGGGATCCAGTATTTGTCTGCCTGGGATGACATAGTTGACGGGCCACAGTGCTTTGCCAGAGATGGCCTGCACCTGTTGTCCCTGAGATTCCAGATACTGGCTAAGGCTCTTGCTGCCCCTATAGTGCCTTTTTTAGGCATGGTTCAAATAAACTCACCACTGTAACTGATGCAGGCAAGCAAAAACTGAGTGTAATGCTACTCAACGCTAGAAGTCTAAACCTCAAAATGCACTCACCCGAGGCACTCCTTAAAATGGAGAATATCAATATTTGTGCAGTGACTGAAACCTGGTTCAAGGCTACAGACAGCACCCCTGCCTTACCAGGATATAGCTACCTTTCGGTCATCTCACCAGGACCAGAACACAAAGGGCAGAGGTGTGTCCATATTCATTAAGATGACCACACCTCCAGGCTACTTGCCCAACATAATGCATCTGTATATCCAACTCTGGGCAAAACTGCAATCCATATTGTAGCTTGCTACAGATTCCCCACCACACCCCAGGATTCTCACTGCTCTCTCCTTGATTATACTAGAGAATATTAGGGTCCAACCTAACACCCTAATAATGGGCGATTTCAACTACCCCACCATTAACTGGAAAAACTACTCTTGTACCGACTCCTTCGCTCAACACTTCCTAGAATTCATAAACTCCAGTGCCCTGGATCAACTTATCCACACCCCTACCAGGGGAAATAATATCCCAGACCTAGTCATTACCAACATGAGTGACTGGTGTTCACATCTGAAGTCAACTCCTCGGTGGTCAGATCCAATCATAAATTAATCACCATAGATATCCACATCCCGCCCCCACCCCCAATAAGGAAACCACTGTAAAAAATTTCTCCAAAGCCAACTTCATGCTTCATGCTTAAGACAGAAGTGGCCATCTTCATGACACCCATGCAGATGGGCAATACAGTTACAGCTGCCGAATCTTATATAAACGCACTCTATAAGCACCTACACGAAAGCATGGATCGTGCTATCCCTAATAGAACCAAGAGACAGTCCTCCAAAAAAGGAAGCCAATCTGGTGGTCCCCTTCTATAAACAAACTCTACAACAGAATGAAGAAACTGTTTCAAAAGAGAATAAAATCCCATGAGTGGAGGAGCTCCCTGGTCAGCCTCGGCAAGAAGCTGAGCTCCTTCATAAAATCCTCCAAAGCCAGCTATGAAAATAAGATTTCCACTGACTCTAAGGACAACCACAAAGCTTTCTATAGCTATGTCAAGAATCTCATTGGCAACACCCAGATCTGCTCTGAGTTACAGCACAATGGCACAAAAATTACGGAACCAACTGATATCGCCAACATCCTGGCTGATGGGTTCAGTGCTAACTTTTACCCCCCCACCCCACCCCCTAAAGGGCCCATTTCTATACCAGAAAAATGCAGTGGCCCTGCAATAACAACTGAACAGGTGAAAACTGCACTCTCCAAAACCAAGAACACAGCATCCATGGCACCGGACAACATCCTTGGCTGCATTCTACATGAAATTCAGAATGAACTGGTCCCCCACCTCAGCACCATGTTCAATCATAGCCTCGCGATAGGCTTTGTACCCACAGAATGGTGCACAGCAACAGTTGTACCACTCCACAAAGGGGGAGCCACCACGGACCCTGGGAACTATTGCTCTGTTAGCCTGATGAGCCTAGTTTGCAAGGCCATGAAATGTATCCTCATGGAAATCCTAAACAAAGATATTTGTAACTGCCAAACTCCGGACCCCACCCAGTTCGGGTTTGTGAAGCTGAACCTGACCGACCTCTTTGAAACAGTCACCAAAGTTGTGGACGAGGGTAAGGCAGTTCACACAGCCTATCTTGACCTCGCCAAGGCTTTTGACACCATCCCCCATTCTGGAATCCTAAATAAACTCACCAAATTGGGTATAAATCCATACTTCACAAGAAGGGTTGCCAACTGGCTCACTGACAGAATCCACACTGTAAAAGTTGCAGACTTCAAATCTGTGACAAGTGGAGTACCACAGGGTTCAGTCTTGGGTCATTTCCTGTTTGGGATCTACTTCTCAGAAGTACGGGCTAACACAGAGAGCCTCTGACTGATGAAGTTCACAGATGACTGCAAACTGGGTGCCATAGTAGAGTCCCCAAACAATGTGGACATCCTACAAAAGGGCCTTACTGAGATGGATGCCTGGTGTCAGAGCTATGGCCTCAAGCTCAGTACCAAAAAGTGTATTGTCATCCCCTTTGGTAAAAACTCTGTACCCATGAGCTACCACATAGGCAGCAGTCAACTTAACGCCAAAGATGTGATAAGATACCTTGGGACTCAATTGGACAGTAGCCTCTCCTTTGATAATCACATCACCACAGAAGTCAGGAAATCCTACATGGCACATCTCATCACAAAAGGGTTCTCGTCCAAGAAAAAAAGAGGTCATTGTCCCCCTCTACTCGGCTCTCATCAGACCAATTAGAGTACAATGCCCTTTTTGGAATGTACCTCAAGACATCTGCAACAACTGGAAAGGACACAAAATTACCTCACAAAGAGGATTATGGGACTCAGATTCCCTATGCTGACCACCTCAAAAAACTCCAGCTTTACTCCATAGCATATCGCCTACTCTGAGGTGATCTCTGCCTAACATACTATGTCAAACCCAGAGTTGTTGGACATGCTACACCTAAAGAAATCCCAATCCCTCCGAGCTACACGCTCTAGAGACCTAAACCTCATCAACACAATTAACAGAATATGCTGGAGGGATAGATTCCTGTCCCAGAGACTTCCCATGCTCTGGAACAAGTTGCCTATCTATGTCCTCACTAAAATCATGAGTGGATGGGTAATAGGAAATTCACTCTGGGAATCACTTCTGTATCCCTGCTCGACAGGGGCACAGATAAATAGCCTCCTTGAGTGGTGAAAGCTAGGGAACCCTGTTGGCTAGGCTTACATAGGCCCTTGGACCAATAGCATAGTACCTGCCTATGACCAGTCAAATGGATATGGGAAGTTGGGGTTGGTGAGCAACTTTGTGTAAAATGGAGTTTGAAATACAGTGATCATTATTCTATCTTTATGTATTTTATTACAGACTGACAGCTGAGATTTCCATGGACAAAATAGCTGTAATTGTTGGGTACAGGGGCGGTCTGTGAACAGAAATGTTTTGGTCATTAAGCTGGCTTTGCAGGACTAAATTTTTGTGACAGTTTGGAGATCTTTCCTTTAGCTACTGTTTGTGTAAAACATTTGGAATTTACTTTGACTATGCAGTAATATTTCTATTTTTTGTATGATTTATGGGTTGTTTTAGTTATTTGGCGTCATTCTTTGCAGTGAAGAATGAATCATTTGGGCCTTGGTTTAACATAGTCTAAATGTGTTCTATTTTAGTGATGTACTTTTGTGATAGCCTTCAGCAGTTGTGAAGGGGTTGACATTTGTCAGTTCAGTATAGTCTGCATTATTTGTAGTGATTTCCAGTACTGCCTTATTTTTGTCATCCATTATGCAGTCATGGCTACATATTACTGTGATATACTCTCCTCTACAAAACTGGATTTTGAAACATTTTCTGCAAATAGTTAAATATTTGTTCTACAGCTGTTCGGCCACTCCCTTATACATAACTGATCTACTTCTGAAAATGTTACAGCCATATGATGAGCATATTTATCTTTAATGCAAAACAAATCCTTATTCTTCAAAGGCTGCAAGCACTGCATGCATTTGTGGATGTAACACTGAAATGCAAGGTAGTCTGTTCGTAGCAACTTGTGCATTAGTAACATTCGTGGATGGCGCAGTGGTAGCGTTGTCACCTCACAGCAAGAGGTTCTCCGGTTCGATTCTGAGCTGGGGTGTGTTCTGTGTGGAGTCTGCATGTCCTCCCTACGTTCGTGTGGGTTTCCTCCTGGTGCTCCGGTTTCCTCCCACATTACAAAGACGTGCATCTGGAGCCTTTCTCCCCGGGCCTCCGCTGAAAATTGGCTTCGTTCCAAGTCGGACTTTCCCGGTTAACAAATGTTTAAATACATTTCTGTAAGGTAAGCACCTTAACAATTGCACCAACCTTCTCTTTAATGTGGAATTATTCAGATGACTTTTTCTTATGCAAAGATTGTCCATATTGATTTAATACACATTAGTAGTTTAACATTTGTTTTCATGTCCTCATCATGCATACTTTTATTTCCTTTAAACTATGCTAAGCATGGCTGGATCTTCTTGTGTTGTGCTAGTGATCTTTACACAATTTCATGTAGTTAATCCAAAGATGTAAATGAAGTAAATGTAATGCATTTCTTCATACAGTGTTAGGTATAATGTGGTTAATAACTGCTGCTGAGGATGGGTACTGTCTGTAGATGAAATACCTTACAATGTTGTCATCTGCCCACTGTAAACTGTCCACAAACTCTGAACCAAACAAGAACCAGGGAAAACAAACTTAAGTCCACACCTGAAATGTTGACCTCGCATCAACTGCCTTTAGTCTGACTTTGTAGAAAAAGCATGCATTTGTATGAAGTAATCTGCACTACTAACCTGTGTATTTGTGCAAAACATAATTAGTTACTTTGACTATTATTTTTCTTCATCAATCAGAAATCTGAGGTGTACAGTCAACAATATGGCTATGTTTGTTGGATATGGGGGCTGTCATGACTGACCCTGCTTAGCAGTCATTAGTTTGTGCTGGACTAGTGTGCGTTTTGTGTGAAGCAAATTAGAATACTTTACTGTGGCTATTTGTTAGAATCTTATATGTGAGTTGTACAGAGTAGCTGTAATAGTGTACAGACATTGGTGGATTACAATAACTGAAGTTCAATTGGTCTTAAGTTCCAAATGTTATGAAATGGGTAATTGTTTTGCTTAATACATTTTCACTTGCTCGAAAAAAGTTCAAGACTGCTTCAAGTTTTGCTTTAACAATAAATATAATTCAGTTTGTTAGATAAGTGCATTTTTATTAATTGCTATTTTGGTAACCAGATGAATGAACTGGTCAACAGACCCTTTTCAGCCATGGCCTGAGCCAGAAGACAGACTTAATAAACAGTTGAAGATGATAGGCGTACATGTGTGCACACACATTTGCAAGCATATTGACACACATTGCCAAGCGTATTTAGTGCCAATATATTATAATCATTGAGCAAAGTAAGAACAGCTTATGTATGAGATATAAAATGAGATATTATTCTGAAAACAAGTATTTGAGATTTTAAGCAAGTGTTCTTCCAGTTTGGTTTTGTAGGACTCTGGTGTGTTCAGTCATCTCACCTGTTCTAGGAGTTGATTCCATATTAGTAGGTCTATCTTAAAGAAAGCTGTGTGTGCTGCAGATGTTTTGAAACAAGTTCTAATGTCCTAAATGGACCAGCTTTCTTCTTGGCTATCCCTTAGTGCAGTTCTGCTTAATCTGAAGTTTTGTCTTCGAGGTGGTGGCATTACCACTTTGAAGATCTTGGAACCCAGTAGCAAGGTCTCTGTATGGGTGACAGGATGACAGTTGAACATTTTTGTAAAAGTTGGCAGTGCTGGGCATGTGAGATGGCTAGAAGTACAAATCTACAGATTTAATTAACATCAGTATGTATATTGTGAGTATTACTGCTCAACTGTTGTGCTAATGGAGGTAGGCCATACTTAAATTTGACGACAAGTACATTCCTACCTACTTCTTTGCATGCTATTGGGGAAAATAGATGAGTGATCTTGTAATAATGTTTATGCTAATGCAGAGTTTTGTTGATATTATCTGTATATCTTGTGAAAGGAGTGTACGATCTAGAGAAATTGTTTGAAAACAGTCCCAGGGCACAAGGTACACTAAATCTGCCACTAACTACATGGTTTGATTCCCTCAGCCTCCATTGTATGTACTGAGTGATTCTGAGCAAGTCACTTATCACACATTGATGCAGGCTATAGCTAACATGGGTCCATGTAGATCAATCCACTACCTTGGTTAACTAGCAAATTTACTTTTACATCACTCCAGTCTTTGTCTGTCACACTCTCTCCCCTTGTTTATTGGTATTTTCTAGTACCTCTGTCAATCTCTTGGTATAGTATATTAGTGTATACTTTGGTATATGCAACGTTCCTTATCCCTCCTTATCTACTCATCACTTTCACTTGCTATACGTTTTCCTTTTTCCACCCGTTTGTTGAATTACTTTTGTTTGCTGTTGTACTGGATCTACTGCCATATTCCTTGGCATGTATGGACCTACTGACCGTTTCATCACTCTTTGGTCAATACTTGCTCTTTACACCTCCCTGGTCTTTATCAGGCTTTTGTCAGTTTTGCTTGCCCCCGTCATGCCTGTCTATAGCCTGGGGTATACACAGGCATAAGAGATACAAACTTTCTTTATATATTTTACATTGATAAAACCTGTTGCTAAGTCTGAGTAGTGCCCTTGTCTTAATAGAGTTGTCCAATGTTTTTTTTTTAAATATTGTAAACTGATATTGTATTTTTGAATACCAAGTGTATGGTTAGTTCCTCACAAATAGTTAAAATGATGGAGAAATTAAACCTGTGTGCTTTCAATGATCTGTTCATAACAAAAATGCTGCCAAGGCATGACAGAGCTAAAACAACACAAAAATGTAAATCTGTTATTTAAGCGCTTTCATTCATTTTATTACAGAACTTCATCAGAGCAAAACCACTGCAAATCACTCCATTTAAATACTCTTAACAATTCCCGTTAATAAGTCCGTTATCTAATCACATCACAAAACAGATTTAAAAACATCCTGCCTATATATTACTATGTCCATTCAATAGCAGGGCTCAAAAAGCTTGAAAATTATTTTGGTAAAAACCTTTATAAAAATAATATAATAAACACATCAAATGCTAAAAATACAGAGAAAATATAAAACATTAAAAACTGATGAATAGCTTCCTAAAATTATAGTTATAACTACAATTTCAACTTCCCTGATCTCACCTTCCTTGTTACTTTGTCATTAATACCAGGGTTCTGGTTGGCATTCAACTTAAGCTGCCATACAAGTTCCCTTTTTTCCAAGTGTTCCCCAGTCTCCACCATTAATGTCTTGTGGTACCCTTTCCAATACAAAATTTTTAAAAATTAAAAAAAAAAATTAAAATCTCTATATTCTATACTGTGTTTATATAGGGCATTTCTCATGTTTTTTTTTTCTTTATAGCATATACATGCTCATAAATCCTTTGCTTCAATGCCCTGTTTCAACATAAAATGCATCACATCAAACATTGTGCTAAATAAACCATCCCCTCAGTCTTGCAAATAAATTGGCTATTACCATTCAGTACCCTTTGGTACAAGGCAACAGAAATATTAGTGGTCCTCATAATTATATCAACAATGCAGACATACTCCACACTTGGACATCCTACTCTTTTCATTAAATGTAATACCATTCCCTTAAAATATATTTTTCAAATCCCTACCTCTCTTGTAGACAAACTTAGGGTGGTCTCAAAACTTACTAATCAATCTAAAACATCCAAACACACCATTCCAATTCTTAATAATAATCCCTTGCAAATGAGAATTCATACCATTATACATTGGTGGTGCAGCGGTAGCATTGTTGCCTCACAGCAAGAGGTTCTCCCATTTGATTCTCTGCTGGAGAGCGAGGAGTGCCTTCTGTGTGGAGTCTGCATGTCCCCCCTGTAGTTGGGTGGGTGTTCGAAAGACATGCGTAAATGGGCATGCCTTTGAAGGTTGAACATTGAGCTGGTGCCTCGGCGTTCATGAAAATCTACTGCCAATCATTAGCGGACCAGAGTTCCGCTGTGGTGACCCCTAACCGGGAAAAGCCGAAAGACAACAACATATGTCAACACCATTGCCAAACTTAAGTCAATTCTACTTTCCTTTTCTTTTTCTGACTTCACAAAAGCCCCCACTTAAAATAGGCTTAAACTGCCCCTCCCTTTCCTTCACCACCTGACCTTATAACTTCATCAACCAGCTCCTCCAGATATGCCCTATCCAGAAACATCTCCTTCAGCCTTAAAACTTCCAAAGCCAGTATATCCTCATCAGAAATCATTCTGGACAACAGAACAAATTGTCCTTTTACAAGTTTATGCTTTATTTAAAGGGGGTGGGCACTAACAAAATGTAGGTAACTACTCCCTCTAGAGACATCCTTAAAGTAAAATACCAAAAATTCTTACTATCATCAAAATTCATGGTGAATTTTAAAAATACTGCTGTACTGTTTTAAGTCTTGTACTATATGAATAGATCCTTTGCAAATCAACAAATTGTTTAAAAATCTGTAATAGGCTACAACATTTTCATGAAATCCACGTCTAAATACATAATTTCCCAAAAACCACAAAATATTTGCAAACATGGGTGCAACTGTTGCACCCATAGCCACACCCCTATTTTGCTTATAGTACTGTCCTTCAAAGTATACAGTCTCCATCAAATTAACCCAAAACTGAACCTTACCATGTTCGATTGATGTCCCCACATAAAATGCATCACTGTACCAATCCAAACCCTGCTCAAGGGGTATAACTAAAAAAATTGTCAACATCAGTAGTTAACCAAAATAAATCCCATCAAATTTTCTTTGCAAGCTCACTCAAATAGTATCAGTAAGCCCTTAACGCATGTTTCTTATAAAAAAAGGCTTAAGTGATTTAAACACAAACATAGCCAATGGTTCAGTTTTTGACCTCCCCAGATACCACAGTAGGTCTTAATGAGGGGGGGTTCCAACAAATCCTTTTGTACTTTAGGAATACCAGATATTTTGGTAACCTATGGCTTATTAACCTCCAAATAATACATGTAATTTGTTAATCTCACCATTAATATAAAAATCACGCAGCATTGGTCAACTATGTGCCAAATAAATTTGGTTTCAGGAACTTAACTCAAAATAAGAATTATCATTTAAATATAAACTCATCCTAGCGGAATAATCAAAATAATTCATTAAAACAACCCCACCCCCTTTGTCTGGTTTCATAATTCACAAGTCATGGTTCTTCATCACACTAAAGATTTTTTTTCCATTTGTCAGATTGTAATATTTTTACTACATTCGCACTCATGGCCCAATTTCCTTACTTTCACACACTCTAAAAAGCCATCATTTCCTGGAATTAATGTTTTTTAGGAAGTTGAATCTGAAACTTTAACAATGAGGTAGGTTTTAAGGAGTATATTTAATCCACCCTGCCCCCCATGATGTTTAGCTCTTTGCTGTGACTTTGTAGCATTTATGTTATTAATTGTTGTACTTTTATGCTGTGTAGAAAGTTTTTTGGTTGATAATTTTAATGATCTACTTAAATGAGTTCTTAAAAGATTGCACTTCAAGTTGTATATAGTTAATGGAAAACTAAACAGTTGCAGGTTTGAAAAGTGTACCAATATATTTTCATACACCTTTATTAAATTATCACTACATAGGAAGACACACACTACTAGAAATAACTAACAATATTGACAATTTTCATTTGCCTGCATTATATATATTACATTTGTTCTTTCTATCCAAGTCAAAAATTACATAAATTACTCACTTCCTGCCTTCGCATAAACCCCAGCCCTATGCATACTGAACATTATTCTGCATGTATTGCTCTCACAAATTCCATTTATATCAGTGTAATTTGCTCCTTCTTTCTTTATAAAGAATCCATTTCCATTTGTTTCATCTCTATTGCAATATTCAGTACTTCAAATAGTTTAGATTTTGATTTCCATTTTCTAGTAATAGCAGCCAATAAAATTAAACTTAAGGTCTTACTGTGTCTAAGCAATTAAGATCCTATGTCCCAGCTCAAAGAATCATTTCCTTAGTTTATAGCCTTTTACTGACCCCAACATTTCTGACCGAGTACTCTTTAGAAAATTTTTTAAATCTGCCAACTCCCCAAAAAATTCTTCACTGTTGTCTGTCTTCCCCATCACACCACCACCATTTGCTATCGACTTGTGGAAAATTTTGAAGTCATCTTGGTGTACTGCAAAACTTGTGTAAACACTTCAAAGCAAGAATCTTAAATCTTCTGGACTTTGTTGGGAGCCATATATATCCCACCATTGTTTCCTTGTAAATTGCTTTTTCCAGTTTCTCTTTGAATCATTTCTAATGTCCTCTGATCCTTATAGTTAAATAATATTGTATATGTCTAATTAATAATTCTTAACAGCAGCTTCTGTTTAGGATTCAATGAAAGACTTGCTCTGGAAAAGTTTTAATTTAGGACTCCCCTATCCTCTTTGCCTGTTGGCCTCATCCTACTCTTTTTACCTTTCCCTCTGTAGTTATTTTCTCCCAATACCTTGATTCAGTTTCTAGTTTTCTCCAGTAAATTCCAGACCATTCTTGCCTATTTTTTCATACTCCCACTTAGTTATCCATACTGACCACATCTTTCTCTCTCCCAGTGTTAGCTTGGTGCTTACAACAGTTTCTGCAATTTTCAGAATGTAATAATCTGTGGTTATTATTCTCCTTAAGGATCTTCATGCAAAACCCTATTTCCCCCACCCACCCCCGTTTTTTGAATTGCCCCTTCAGAATCCCTTTCTACTTTGAAATATAACCTGCTTGTTCTATATAATATAAAACCTTAACTGCATAGCTCTAAAATATCATTTCACATCTGGTGATCCTCCACCATCTTTTCTGTTGGAAGATTTACGTATCCCACTTAACTCTTAAGCTTAGTGATGTACTGTAGGGCAACAGCTAATATCAGGAAGACTAAATATAGTAGGATTATGTAATTATTAGTTTTTGAATTTGTTTAAAACTGTGAGATCATGCATCCAAAAATTATGTAATAAACATAACTTATTCAAGTACTTAATCAAGCATTTTCTCTACATTTCCATCTGTTTTAGGGTTGGATGTAAAAGAAAAAGGAACCTGTAGTCAGAAAAAAATTAGAAATGATAAAAATAAAGTCAAGCAAATTGCTACAGAGAAACAGTCACAAGCAGAATGCATTATTCAAATCTATTTAACCATTAATGTGAATTTGTCAAATCACTGGGAAACTGATTTCAGACCATAAAAAACAATTCCATTTAAGTAAAAAATGTAACATTTGGAAGAAGCATATGAGCAAGGGCAATGCCTTATAAAAGGATAAAAAGAGGAAAGGTTTTAAATCGATATCAATATGGTTCTGAAGATACTGTTATAGTCCAATATTCATCCTAACAAACAGAACAGAATTTTGGTAGATACCAGGAATGCAAAAGGCAATCTCATTGAAGGTTAACGCACAGAATAATTTTAAAAAACAAACCTAGATTTTTCTTTTACCATTAGAAGGAAAAAGATTAGGCCTGTACATAAGCTATTGAATGTGCTGACCCAAATGATTAAAAAAAAATTAAACTCGATACATCAGGTATTGGTTATAGATGATTAAACGGCAAAGATGTGGTAAAAGTGCCCAAAACGTAACTAGTAATCCAAAATTAGGCACCGGAGACCAGCAGTTCCAACATACAAGTAATTTAATGATTTAATGTTCAAACACAGCCAAAGGAACACACATCCACGAATAACAAACGCTGATGACACTTCCCCTTACATTTTCGTCTCATAGAACATCATTAGATGGGCAAAAACCTCATAGTTACCTAGTTAAATAACTTTTCCTGTTTGAATAGACCAATGAAATCAGTAATTCAATTAGTTACCAAGATACAGAGAGTGGATTCTAAACTGCATGTGACAGTCTTACTAGTCTAGCACCATCTGGTGGACAAATAATAAAACACATGAAAATGTATATAAAATCAAGAATTCATTCATAGATTCATAGATTCATAGATTCATAGATTATTACTAGGCTAGCTGCCCTCATGGAACATTTTTAAGCCTAGCCAAATACCCCCTGTGAGAATCAAACCCTGCACCTTGTGCTTCTATTGTGCTTCTAAGGTAAACACCTTAACCATTACACCACTCTCCCACTTAAATAAACCACGATAAAATAACATGAACATACATAAAAATGTAAAATTTTCACAATTTTGCAGACCTGAGCTTGAGTACAGGTTTTATAGACACCATATCATTAAGTCCTAAATTGTTGCAAGCATCCAGGACTAATTGCCAATATAGTTCCCTGTATTCGAGTCTTGTCTCCCATGGCCCACCCCTGGGGTCTATAGGGACCACCTCTATCATGAAAAATTGATAGTCTGCTTTTGGACATGATGTTTTTACAGGGCGTTACCATTTTTCTTCCTTAAATCATAAAGGTGTTCATACATTCTTTGTTTTAACCTCCTTTCCGTCTTACCCATATAGGAGTCACATGCCCCACACAAAACAATATATCCCACACCTGTGGTATTATAATTTGCATACACTCTAGTAGTTGTATTTTAAATATAACATGTCCCCAGTCCATATGTACTTACATTGGGTACAACTTCCACATTTGTGTGTACCTTTTTTGTTACTGAGAGTTCTGAAATTGTTATAATGGGAACCTCCTTCCAAAATATTTTTGATATTTCGTCCTTTTTTGTGCACACACTTAAGTGGCTTGTCATATATATATATATATATATATATATATATATATATATATATATATATATATATATATATATATGGTGAAACAAATTTGGTCAAAAAAGTTATAGACAAGGAGTGGAAAAAATTTGCAGCCTTATCAGATTTAAATTGTATATTTGACAAGCCACTTAAGTGTGTGTACAAAAAAGGACGAAATATCAAATATTTTGGAAGGAGGTTCGCATTATAACAATTTCGGAACTCTCATTAGTAACAAAAAAGGTACACAAATGTGGAAGTTGTACCCAATGTAAGTACATATGGACTGGGGACATGTTATATTTAATATGTAGAAACAAGTATATAACTACTAGAGGGTATGCAAATTGTGATACCACAGGTGTGGTATATATTGTTTTGTGTGGGGCATGTGACTTCTATGTGGGTAAGACAGAAAGGAGGTTAAAACAAAGAATGTATGAACACCTTTATGATTTAAGGAAGAAAAATAACGGCCTGTACAGACATCTTCAGGCATGTCCAAAAGCAGAGCATCATTTTTTTGTGATAGAGGTGGTGCCTATAAGACCCCAGGTGTGGGCCATGGGAGACCAGACTCGAATACAGGGAACTATATTGGCAATTAGTCCTGGATGCTTGCAACAATTCAGGACTTATCTGTAACTTTAACCTAAATAGTTTCCAATCTGATCTAGGCCTATGTAAATGGGCCAATCTTAAAATTCTACCCCTTGACCAAGCAGTTTCAGAATTCAACACTACATTCCTAGCCATCTTAGACAAGTATGCTCCCACACGCAGAATCAGAACCAAAAACAAAATAGCACCATGGCTAACCAATACTACCAGACAAAAAAATTACCAACAGAAATAGAGCATGGTCCTCATGGAATGCTACCAAATCCCCACAAGCCCACTTAGCATACAAGCAGGCAAGAAATGAAGCTAAAAGATCTACACTATTAGATAAGCAAAACTACTTTTGCAATTTACAGCAAAAGCACCAAAATCAGCCTCAAAAATTCTGGTCAGGTCTGCTCAACCCAGGTAAATCTTCTACCCCAACCCCCTCATCTACCATACAACTACCCTCTGATTCAGTAGCTAATACCTTTAACACTTTTTTCACTGAAACTGTCAAGTCCCTAGCCAATAATCTATCTCCCTCTTCATCTACCATCCCACCTACTCATACATACCCCCCGCCCTTAAAATTTGAGCCTATCCCCACTGACTATATCAAATCTTTACTCAAGAAATTAAAACCTACCACCCTTGCAGCCGACCTACTTCCCACAGAATTCCTACAAAAAGCTGCTAAAGAAATAGCTTACCCTATCTCCATCTTAATCAATCATACAATCCAAGAATCCTACATCCCCTCCATTTGGAAAATCGCTCACATTCTTCCACTTCATAAGGGAGGTAACTCCACAGAACTCTCTAACTACAGACCTATTGCAATACTATCTCCCCTAGCCAAAATAATGTAAAAATGCATACAGAAGCCACTATTAGCCCACCTTACTCACCATTCTCCCCTAACCTCATCCCAGCATGGTTTCAGACAGATACAGTACATCATGCCCTTCTCACCTTACTCACCATTCTCTCCTAACCTCATCCCAGCATGGTTTCAGACCAGCCCACAGTACAACCACTGCCCTTCTCTCCTTCTCTCACACAATAAATCACAACCATAATCAAAACATGCTCTCCTCTGCCCTCTTCCTCGATCTATCAAAAGCATTCGACATGGTAAATCACAACTTACTCTTACACTCTCTAAAATCACTGTCCATAGATAACCCAGTATGTAACTGGTTCCACTCGTACCTGAAAGATCGACAACAAGCTGTCTTGTGGAAAGATAAACTATCCCCCCTTCTACCTGTCACCCTTGGAGTACCCCAAGGTTCTATTCTGGGTCCCCTTCTTTTCTCTATATTCATCAATGATCTGCCCAAAGTCATACCACAGGCAACTACCATACAGTACGCAGATGATTCTACTCTAATCTGCACTGCCTCTACTCCCACAGAATTACAATTCATAACCCAGACTACCTTCAACAAAGTAGAGAACTGGCTTAATAATAGTCGTCTTATTGAACCCAAACAAAACCAAACTACTACTTTTCTCCCCCACCCATAAGCTAACACCACCTATAATTACAGTATCTTCAAACAATGGCACCATAATCTCTCCTGAACCAAACATTAAACTACTAGGTATAATTATTGACAACAATCTAAATTATAATGCCCATATAGACAAAACCATAAAAACAGTAAATAAAAAATAGGCTCCATGTACAGGATAAAGAAATTTCTAACCCCAACTGCCAGAACCGCAATAGCCCGCACACATCTTCTATCTTCTCTTCTATATGCCTCGCCCATTGTCACTAATCTATCTAAAGCAAACCTCAACAAAATCAAAAGCTGCTATAACAATATAGCTAGATTTGCCACAGACTCCACATACAGAACCCACCATTGTCATAATCTTCACAAATTAAGCTGGCTAGAACTTCCCAATCAAATATTTTATAAGCAACTCATAGTTGTACATAAAATCCTCTACCAACCTACCAGTACCCCTAGTCTATATAAATTTATATCCCCCTATAACAACCTAACATCCCTACGCTCATCCAGCAGAGTGCTAGTACAAACAGCCAAAGCCTACCACTCCGCTGGAGATTCATTGTTTTCCAACTCTGCTCGTAAAAAAAATTGAACTCCCTGCCTCCAGAAGTAACCACTAATAGCTCCTTCCCTCAATTCAAAATTTTCCTGAAAACACACATGCACAGAGTCTGGCTATGTCCATGCCTAAATCCAAACTAACTATATAAAGTATACTGAGATAATCAAACTATACTCCTGCTCATATCTTAACCCCGACTAACCTAAAAACACACCAATAAACATTTTAGACCAAACCTAGCTCTTCAATTGTGGTTTTGTTTTTCTCCTCCTTAGATGACTATTCTGCCTCACACTATTTATAATTTCCTCCAATCTATACTACCATCTCTATTTCTTCTTCCTCACTCTCTAACTGAAAATCCTTATCCTTCAGACACATCTCCCTAAAACTTGTTTTCCCTGTATATTTACTGCCTAAGCAATAATGTTTTTATCTCCTATCTATTTATAACTAATATATATCTTTTGTCCTTGCCCAACTGTTAACCTTATAGAGATCCTTGTAACCTGCATTTTTTTTAAGTAGTATAAATAGATTCATTGTTAAATTTTAGATATGCTATTACCTACATTTTTATTGTTACTGAATTTTTCATAACTTGGAGCTTTTCTCCCCGGGCCTCCGCTGTAAATCCAGTCGGACTTTTCCCGGTTAACAAATGTAAAATAAAAAAAATAAAATAAAGTTAATGATATGGTGTCTATAAAACCTGTACTCAAGCTCAGGTCTGCAAAATTGTGAAAAATTTATATTTTTATATATATTCATGTTATTTTATCATAGTTTAAGTGAATTCTTGATTTTATATACATTTTCATGTGTTATTTGTCATCCAAATGGTGCTCAACTAGTAAGACTGTCACATGCAGTTTAGAATCCACTTTTTCTGTATCTTGGTAACTAATTGAATCACTGATTTCATTGGTCTTATCAAACAGGAAAAGTTATTTAACTAGGTAACTGAGGTTTTTGCCTATCTGATGAAGTTCTATGAGACAAACCTAAGGGGAAGTGTTTTTATCAGCATTTGTTTGTGGATGTGTGTTCCTTTTGCTGTGTTTGAACATTAAATCACTTGTGTGTTGGAACTGCTAGTCTCTGGTGCCTAATTTTAGATTATTAGTTATAGATGATTCAGTTATTAGGGAATGCTAATAGCAAAGTAAACTACAAAAATATTTGGAATAGGGTGGTAACTTGTGTGCTAGGAAATATAATCACTGATGTAGAAGAAAACTTCAATAAGCTCTTGTATTGCATTGCATGCTGGTGCTGGCAATGCAGTATAAAGTGCTCCAGTTGGGAAGATATTGCCAGAATATTAAGTCTCTCCTATTTAAAATGTTAGGATAGTACTCCATTACTTTTTCAGTCATTTATAGGCAAACCTTAACTTTAATTGAACTTAGTATTACAGCATCTAAAATTTGTGCACTTGTAAGATTTGCTGTTTGCAAAAGTTAAATTATGAAGAAGGTAATTCCATTGATTCAAACAATGATGGTCAACATCTGACATTGAACAGGCTGTTTGCAACTTGCTGTGTTCATTTGGCTCCAAGGAGATTCAACTGTTTTTTTTTTTTCTGACTGCATCTGGGTCTCTTTGTTTTGTATATGAATTCTAGGAGTTTGTGTGGAAAAACGAAATTTGTGGGGCAACTGACTTAAACCCAGATGTAGGTCTTGCAAATGAAACCTGGATATCAATCTGAGGCGTGAGCCAAGAAGCACCATGTTACAGTGCTCTTCTCAGTAATAGGACATTTTGAAAAATAAACGAGGGTGATGGTGTCTATGCATTTGTTAAAACAAATAAATGTAATAGATTAAAAAGCTAAAGTTTTATTAATAACACTGATGTTTTAATCTTTAAAAGTTGATCTACGTGTGAACTAGATACTTTAAATATGTGCACAGACCCTCTGATACAGTTGACAGTTTACTTTGGTTTTGTGTACATATATATATATATATAAATATATATATATATATATATATATATATATATATATATATATATATGTGTGTGTTATGTTTACAATAGTAGTGTAGAGTATGAAGAAACTTGGCCCACTGAAAGACATACGGGTATAAAGGAGATGTTTCAAAAATAACCTACTGGTAATAGTGTAGGACAGATATGACTGCTCTGATTAGTATGGTAAACATCCTGGATTTCATGTCTATAAATAAAGCAACATGGACCAGTTTCTAGAATTGCTTGCCTCTTCTATCTGACAGTGACCACACAGTTTTATACTGCCTTTCTAAATACAAAAGCGGCCTTAAAAATAAAAATGTGTATAAATATATATATATATATATATATATATATATATATATATATATATATATTCAGACGAATTAAAGTTAATGTGGGAAGACATGTATTGAAATAAGTCATGAGAACAAGAATTTGTGGTTGAGCACTCTGAAAGATTGGAATGTACTAAGCTGAAAGTCTTATAAATGCTGTATTACAGTTGAGACCAGTTGGGGTGGGTAGATGATATAAAAACAGTGAACAATAAGAATAAAGTTTATAAACTGTGGATTAAAAGTAAAACATCACAGATAAAGCAATGCATCATCACTTAAGTAGATTACTTGCATCTGAACTCGGGAGGTGTAGATGTGAAAGAGTAGTTACTATGGGAAAAAAGTGTTTACTGGGAAAGTCCAACTGGTAACGTGCAATACCCCTTTCCAGCAGAGGCCCAGAAAGAGAATATTGAACAATACACCCTTAAAAAAAAAAAAAAAAAACAAAAGTAATGCTCAAACATTGTCAAAAATAGAAAAAATAATTAATCAAAATACTCAGGAATATTGATGACTGAATTAGAGGTCTGGAAATATGAAGAGGTCATGAGAAATGGAGGTTAAACTTGAGTGAGTATTAGTAATGCAGTTTGAGTGATGAGAGTTATTGTGAAAGGAATGGAAGGTAGTAAAGAGGATATGGGGGGAGGGGAGGAGATGGTAGAAGTGGTGGGTTATGGGAGATAAGAATTCTGAAAGAGTAGAATGATGGGAGCCTTAAATAAATACAGCTATAGGTAAGAGCATGAAAGTGATGAGGGATCACATAGAGGTATATGTAATTGAAAAGATGCAAGTGAGCATGGGTTGAGAGAGCAGATTATAAAGATTAATGTAGCCTGGGAGAGACTAACAGAGCCAGGAATGTTGTAGATAATCTTTCAGGTGAAGTTCAACATGAATAGTGTATGATATTTCAGATAAATATGATAGTCTGTTTTTTTTTTTTGTTTTGTTTTGTTTTAGTTAAATTAGACAAGACAGAACTAGAAGTAGTGTTTGCAATGTGTAGAAATTAATCATGGGGACAGAAATTAATCACAGGGACAGAAAGCAAATGCACATTGACTACTTAAACATATCGTACATGCAAACATGCCGGCCATTATACAAATGTTGGCCCATCTCAGTTGATAGATATTGAAGTAATCGGTAAGCCTTTAAAATCACAAAATATTACAAAGGCTGCATGGCATAACACACTTGTTCCTGGGATCGATAAACCTCTACAATATATTTTTGAAAGTTGTTTTGCATGAAAGTAGTAGTCAAACAAATTATTAAACTTGCTATGCAGTGTTCGGCCAATTAGGTTGTTGTCTTTTACAAGTAGTAACGGCCACAATTTCTCACAATCTACATAGACTGAGATATTCGACCACAGAGTATAACATTTTACCAAATATGTTAGAGAAATAAGGTCTAAAAATATCTTGTTTAAATTCAGAGATGATAAAATTGTAAATGACAATAGAAATCACTGAGATGTTATCCAGCTGGATTACTTTAAAGAAGTTCATCAAGGTTCCATTCGTCACCCTTACTTGTTTAATGTGTACTTGATAGTTATGTATTATTTAAACACCTTTATTGAATTATCACTGGTGACATAAGCAAATTTACATGTATATAAAAGCACTCAAACCGTATTAAGTTCAAGTTTATAAACATACTTCATGTATATTGCTGCACTTCCTATAACATAAGTAGCTCTACATAAATTATTCAATTCCTGCCCCTTTTTTTAAAACAAGATACATCTTTTATATGTAATCATACATTTTATATAAATGAAAACCACACCTACATAATCCTAGTTGCAAGCAGCTCCCATTTGTAAACATTATACATCACATTCAGTCAAACATTACATAGCTTATTTAATTCCTGCCTTCTTTTAAACCTCATTCCTCCCCTGTATGTATTGTTCCCACAATTCCCATTGTTTCCTATGTAGCTTGTTCCTACCCTTTTCTAAAGATCTCAAGTCCAGTTTTTCTGTTACTGCATTCACTACTTCTAGTATAGTTGGTTTAGATTTTTATTTCCATTTTCTAGTAATTGCTTTATTGGTAGCTACCATAATTAGACACAGCAAGGCCTTACTGCATGTCTAGGCAATTAGGTCATCATACTACCATTTGCAATGTTTTGTAGGCCACCTAATTTCTTGGCTTTCCACATTCACACTCAGTGTGCTTTTGAATCACACCCACACAGCATGTGGCCATTCATAAGACAAAATTGGTTACTATAAGTGTGGACAGTCTGCAAAAATCTCTGGACCGTTGAGAGAGGTATGGTAGATTGTGTGTTTTTGCTACATCTGTTTGCACTTTTCACATAGCTTATGGCATGGCACTGCACTGCCCACTAAGCAAAAAATAGGAAAGGTCATTCAGATCTTACCCTAATTAGTATGAGAGGTGCTAGAGGTCATTCAGCACACTTTTAAAAGCTAAAACATCTAGCATTCATGGAATCAATGCTGAACTGTATAAAAATACAACAGAAACAAGTGGCATTAGCACTGAATTCCCTATTGCAGGTTATGCAATCAATGTAAACCTCTCATTTTCACATTCACTCTAACATCATCCCTCGCTTTCCTAAGACAGGTAAGTATAATATCGATGCAGCCCAGTGGGACCAAACCCCCTTTATAAACTGACCTGGAGTAATAGCTATGACCATCTTTCATATTACTATATTGTCATCACTAGACTGTTTTGTTCTGGGCATATCAAGTACTGACCATCTTAGAGTTGTATTTACTTTTATACTAGTGGAACAATTATCCTTCAACCATACTATAGCAGTGCTACTAGATTTCAAGAAGGTTTTTAAATCCTTTAGATGAGAACCTACTTAACAGGTAATCTGGATCTTTGGCATCTCTTCTTTATCATTGTCATCCAGGCTCTGTAAAATAGTCACATACCTCAGCCCTTGCCCCTTACTAAAACAAATATGCCCCCTTCTTTCCATTAAAAAAGGTACTACCAGGGGTGATCCTCCCTCTCCCTTCCTACTTTCTTATTAATGACTGAACCCCTTTCTCAGCAGATTATCCCTCAGTCATCCATAAGTTAATAGTCAAAACCATCACAGGCTGGCACACCATTGAGATTACAGAACATCAACTACTGTGTTGTGAATATAACAAAAAATGAGAAGAAAAGTGGTCGCATAAATGGTAATACAAGCAACTACCAGAGTCTAATTGAGTGGAGACTAGTCTCTTTAAGTTCAACTGTACAAGTCAAAAGTAAACATTTCATTTCTTTATATTATAAATGATTTTATTTACCTTTTGGTGCTGGAGGAGCCAGGGGAATAACTTGAAGAAATAAATTTATTCATGATGAATGATGTGGTGTGGTGAGTGATCTGATCAACCTAAGTTCAGACCGGGCCGGGAATTCAATTTCACCGCCGCACATCTCCGAGTCTGTATAATTATTATTCTCCTTAATGCCCTGGATCCAAAGTCCTTGTTTCTTCAGCTTCTCCCCATTTTATCATAATCCCTTTCCACTTTGAATTAGTTTTCCACGATTTTGTCTCTGACAAAAGTATGCCCGACTGTACAAGACTAATGGGACTAAAAACATTTTGACTGCTTGTATCTTACTATCCATATAACAAAGCTTCCATTTTCTCAATTTTTGTATTATCTTTTTAGTCTCTCCCCACATATCCTTAGCTGCCACACCAGAATCATTTTTAATCCATACTCCTAATATTTCATTTCATCATATCACCATAAATATGGATATTGCTGAAGCAATTCTTATGTAGGTAAATTGACTGCTATTGCCTTTGTTTTAGATTCATTAATTTTGTATGCCAAAAAGATTTGAAACTCTCAAAATGTTCCACAACATAAAATATCATCTGCAAACAACCAGCTTTTCTTGACAACCATACTAATTGTATTCTTGAATTTCTGAGTCCCTTATTTTCATTGCCAATGGTACTAAATATAATGCAAATAACAAAGGAGAAAGAGGAAACCCCTACCTGGTTCCTATGCTCAAGCAGAAATCATCAGAGAGGACCCCACCCACTTTAATTTTTGCTTCAGATCCCTCTTATATCCTTAGAAAGTCCTACATTACTCTGTCAAATGCTTACTCTGTCAAATGCTTTCTCTGCATCAAGACCTATCAACAATGGTATATATTTTTTTTACATTCTGCTTCCCTCTGGATCATTAGTGTTCTGATAATGTCAAATGTTTGCCTCCCTCCACAAAACCACATTGATCCATATCTATCACTTTGGCATTGCTTTTGCCATTCTTTTAGCCATTATAGACATTAACACTTTATAGATTGATTTAGTATTGAAATGGGCCTGTACGAAGCTGAATCTGGTAGATCTTTACCCTTTCCAAGTATTACAGCTACCACCGCTTTCTTCCAGGATGTTGGTACTTCTCTTAAAATACTGTAAACAAAACCTTCCAGATCTTTATCAATTTTTCCATCCTAGCTTCCAAACTTCCATAGGTATGCCATCTATTACTTGGGACTTTCCTGTACATTGGTTATACATCACAATTTTTACCTCATTTTCTATCCTAACCATTGGTAATTGATCCTCATCTACCGCTAAACTTGGCATATTTAATTCTTCCATAAACATTTCTATTTGTTTTCTTTATTTACATATTTCTCTGCATTATACAAACTTTCATAGAATTTCTGAAATATTTCTAATATCTCTACAGGATCTCTAGTTACCTTCCCTTGCTATAGCCTCCCTACAGCTACAGCCCTTTCTACTTTCTCTGTCATTGTGCTACAAGTTTTTGTGCTCTAGTGTTGTCAAAAAAGGAGTTGCTTAACAGCAATCTTTCTAAACTTGTGTATATTATCAGTGTAATCCTTTATTTTCTGCTTAACATTCTGCAGTTGATCCTCCTCTTGTTCTGTGAGATTCCACCTATTCGGCAATACTCTTGTCAGTTCCTCTAAATCTTGTTACTTCTTAACCATAGCTCCTTTTCTTTTATTTCCACCCTATTTTTAAAATTCCACCTTAACTTTATCCCACTCCCTAGGTATATTTTCAGAAGAAATTTCTATTTTCTCCAATACCTCCTGAATAGTCTCCATGACCCATTCCTTAAATTCCTCTTTTCCACAGATAGGTGGGAAAGCGCCAGAGTTTCATTTTTATTTCATTACCCTGTGTTTTTATTTTAGTTATTGGTGCATGTCAAGACCTTCAATTAAATGCACATATTCCTGTGAAAAGTAAATTCTGTCTAACCTAGCCCAGTTTTTGTATGTTGGGGAGTAATATGTAAATTCACTCAGAGCTCCTATTACTGAATTCACATCTTCATGCCAAATATTTTCATAAATTTCTTCAAAAATCTATCTTCATTTGTTATACTTTCCCTTCTGGGCCACCCAGACACATTCACTGCTGCTAATCAAATTCCAGTCCCTAAATAAGCAATATTCCTTGCTGAAAACTGATTTCTCACAGAATTATCGTGAGCTTCACTATAGCAGTTTTACGTGGAATATAAGTACATACCAATGTAATCCTCCTCCCTGGTCAGTAACCCATTAGCACTGCAAATCTGCCATTATATTGTATCACTATTGGAGCTCCTCTTGCAATTAATTTAAGTACTCTTCTTTCCCTGTGTCCCAGATATTCCACTGAATAACCATCCTGAAAACCTTTAACAAATTCACATGTTCAGTTCTTTCCAAGTGTGTCACCTGTAACATAGCAATTTGCACTCTACATTTTTAAGATGGTTCACTATTCTTTCGTTTTTTGTATTTATCTGTGAGACCATTGAAATTTAAAGACCTTACAAAAAGCAACATTGTGTTAAAAAGTTATTCCCACCTTTTATGTATAGCACCTTTAAGTTTCAGCTTTTGCGTTACATACATACACTGTTTAGCAGGTTGAACCTTTATATAGTTTGTCACATTCAACTTAGCCTGCATCGCATCTTAGGTTTTTTTTGCTGTTTTTTGTTTTATTGAAAGCCCTCAAATACCCCATAAAACCTATTATTTTAATACTAACATATGCAACTTACACATAGGTTCATAGATGTGTACTAGGCTATTGGCACTGGAGCCTTTACAAGCCTAGCCCATAGGATTACCCTGGCATCGTGCCACCCAACATTAGTTCCCAGTGCCTCTGTCGAGTAGAGCCACTGGAGTCATCCCTGGTGTGAATTTTCTGTTTCCCATCTACTCATCAAGATCCCTCTTGAAGAGGGCCAGTGAAGTACTTTTAACATATATGGAAAGTCTATTCCATAGCATGGGCAGTCTGGTTATGAACCTGTCCCTCCAGCATGGTGCTGTGCTTCTAAGTGCTAACTGGTTTTGTCTTTTATAGCTCTCCCTGCTGGGAAAACCCCTGAATAATTTCAGAGAGCATTATCTCCTAGCCAGTTTCTCTTCTTTTTTTCCCAGCCAATCATTCTCTACCAGACTGATTTACAATCCCCATTACACTTAAAAATAACTGAGAAAACTTTACTTTATAGCATGCAACAAAACCAAACACCACAAAAATAATACTAAAAAGAAAAAAAGTGTTCTTTATTTGATTAACTTTCTCCCTCTCTTCCCTTCCCCAAAGCATTTTTTTCCGAACATCTATGACATGTAGTACCGCAGATACTTGAGTCCCCCACAAGTCCAACAAATTCTAAAAGTCCAATATTTCCAAATTTTCTTCTGTCACATTTCACAAATATAATTATTGCATTGTTATCCCACATTAAGATACTGGATTAATTACTATTCAGCTCTATCTCCCAAATCCTTTTTCTGCTTAATTTCCAATGTACTCTTGATTCTTTTGGAAAATTGTCATGGTTCCTTCCTTCTCTCCAACATTTTCTGTTGAAGCAGTTGAAGAGGTTTCACAGGTATAGTGTTTCTGTGGTCTTTATTGCCAGAAGAACAAGAAGCAGAATCTGTTTCACAGTTCACTTTTTGTTGGACAAACATCTGTATTTCCTCCTTAGCATGTACTTCATCAAAAAAATGATTTTGTCCCTCTAGGGAAGAACACCTTGAAGACATCTGGGTACAGCAATTTGAGTATCAAACCTGCATCTCACCATTCCCTGAATAGTGGAATGAATTTACTCCACTTCTGCCTGGTGTACAATGAGTAATCATTCTCCACAAACATTATGCTGTCTCCCACTTTTAGTATTTTGTCCTTCTCCCACTGTTTTGTCAGAATGTACTCCTCCTGCTGGTAGGAAATTGCATCTTTACTATTAACAGTATTAGGTTGCTTTCGCATAGCCAGGTTTAGAGCATACACACAAATGTGCCCTTTCAACTAACAACTGCTGTGGAATACCAGTCCAGTTGCTTATTTGTGCTTTCATGAAATGAATGCAGTCTGTTCCTTCCCGCTTCTGATGCATCTGAAAAATCTCAGGTTTTCCCTATGTGCTCTGTCCTCTGATACTTTTTTTTTTTAAACCTCTTCCTGAGCAGTCTCATATTCACCCAGCTTTTTCTTCATTTTAACCTCTGAGTTTTGCAGCATTACCTCATCTGAATATTTGTTCAAAGCTTCTTAATTTTTTCCAGCCTTTTGTTTGTGTTGACATACTCTATCAGTGTTTCATTATTTTAACCAGTTGCCTTATTTCTTCCTGTAGGTTACTGGAAGTCATGTCTGGAGGTTGCATTGCTTTTTGCTGAACTTTCTCCAGTCAGTGTTTCTTCCTCACTTTTTGTAGCTGTTTTCCAGGTGCTCTGTATTTCTTTAACACTTGCTAGCCAGTTACTGAAATTTACACATAAACACAAAAGTTTACTGGCCGCCTGAGAGTTCCAGTTTTCACACTGGGAGAACTAGAGTTAAACTGTTAACTCAATGTGCAGGGTAGTCCTTTGAATGTATTTTGTACAATATTTGCATCAATATTAAAATGGAGAAATAAATGAAGATTGTTGTACTTTTTACAAAAAAAACCTTGATGGACCCATTCGACTGGACTATAGGAAATTAGATGAATATACATGTCACAAAGACAATGTATGAACTTTGGCAAAAATAAATATGCTGTTGAAGTAAATGACCATTTAAAATGGGGTCATACTTTTACAGGCCTTTGTTGCTTTCACAGTGTCTTGCTTTTGATCGATTTGACTGCTCCATAGGCTGGTAGTATTCCTGCCCAGGATATAACACTGTTGCCCAAGTCCATATGAGTCAATTTACTTTTGTCTTTTACTGAATTATGGTCTTTCCAACCAGCTTCGGTCTTCCCAACTGGACTCACAGGTTTCTTAACTGGACCTTCAGATTTTCGAGCTGTTTCCCTTACATTTCGCATCTTACCCAAAGGTAATTTTGCAGTATGTCTTATTGCTGGAACCAGATAACCCAAAAAACAACTGCCGGACCAATTCTTAGGTAACCATTTATATGCTTTTTTCCCACAAATAAAATCATTACTTTGGTACTAATACGGGTTATCCCTGCATGAAACATTTTCCTATCTTTAATAGACAATTGTTTAGTTAAGACTGGATTGTCACATACTGCATTTAATGTAGTTTTCATTGAACTCAGATATGAATCATAGTTAGTATTACAAACAGTACCCCCACTTCTGACTTTAATGTAACATTTATAAGACATTGTTATATTACAATTACTTCAGCCCATCTGGAGGGTATCATTTTTGTAGAAACATACAACTCCTTTTTGTGTGACAGGTAAAAATAAAGCTATTTTGTCCTGTGATCTCACAGTTCCTGTATCAAAAAGCAAATTTTCCCCAAGTCTCATTTATCCCCAGAGGGACAGCGGACTTAACAGTCCTCCGTATGCTGTTGGTATAGCTGTACAAACCCAGCAATTTGAAATGTTCATAGTCTCTGCATACACACGTTTCATGGCCAAGTATGTGTTAAAGTTTGGATGCCAGTCTATAGACAGTTCATCACGTTTTGTCAATTTTATCTGTGTGGTTATATGCAGGAAAAACCACAACAAAAGAAAAGTCACCACAAACATAGTCAATAGGTGTATAATTAGCAAGATAGTTAAACAATTTCTTCGGGGTTGATTTGCACTTTTATGAACTTTGCTTCTAGTCATCCTGCCTTTGTGGTGCATCAGTTACAAAATGTTTATCAAGTTGACAGTTCTTTACTGGTTTGCAGTGTGTCAGGTGAACCCAGGACGACCTCTCAGCAACTTTTACTGCAGTAGGCGTCGCCAACAGTACCTGGTATGGACCTTCCCACTTTGGACTTGTCCAGTTTCTTTTTTTTGATAACCTTCAACCAAACCCAGGACCCCGGGGTCAGCACTGCTTCCGGTTTCGTTTGTTCTTTATCTGAAAAAGAGTTCAACTGCAAAACAGTCTTATTTGTTAACAATTTCTTCATGTGACTAGCTAATGAGCTGTCAGCCTCCTGCTCTGCAGGCATGAGAGCTTTCCACTGAGGCACATAATATGCTCTCCCAAAAAACATTTTAGATGGAGTTAAACCCTTTACATTTATTTAATTCTAAGAAATCCATACAAATAGTGTGGAATGGGTATGGTGGTATAGGAAAACTTCCTTGCTTGTTTTTAAATGCTCCTTGTGCATGGTGCTTGTTACAAGTATGACAAGCTGCACAAAATTTTGTTGTATAATTTATGTATCCATATGTTTGGAATATTCTATTTACTAACTGTACCATCCCCCCTGTTGAGACATGGCTCTGCCCATGGCTCAACAAAGCTGCATATCTAAATAAATTAGACGGCAATATTGGTTTTCTTTCTTTGGAAATGTACAGTCCATTCTCAAAAATTGCACCTCGTTTTCGCATTTTTGTTTTTCTGCTTTTGTAGTAAGCATTTGCATTGTTTTTAACATGTCTAAATCTAAAATCTCAGAGGGTTGTAATTCCTCATTCAAAAATAAAGTTTCTGAGGCTGCTTGCTTTGCAGCTGCATCAGCTCGTGCATTACCTTTTGAAATCTTATCCTGTTGTTTTGTATGAGCTACACATTTACAAATAGCTACTTTGGTAGGTAACTGAATAGATTCTAATAGCTCCAAAATAAATTGCGCATGATTAATAGGTTTTCCACTGGATGTAATCATTCCTCTATTTTTTCATTGTTGTGCAAATACATGTACTGTAGAAAAAGCATACTGACTATCAGTATATATGTTCACTTTCTTGCCTTCTGCTAAAGTACATGCTTTTGTCAAAGCTACCAGTTCTGCTGCTTGAGCATACAAGTTGTGTGGCAAAGTTTGTGCTTTTAAAATTTCAGTGTCTGTAACTACTGCATACCCCACCAGATTCTTCCCTGTAGGACCCCTTCTGCATGAGCCATTCACGTAATATGTCACCTCAGCATCATTCAAGGGCATATTTGTAAGATCTTGTCTAGGTAAAGCTAACTGTTCATATGAGGTTGACTCAGCAGTATGGTCATACATGAAAGATGTCTAGCAGGAGAAAGGTATGCAACTTTTCTTGTAGCAGAATTATTGCAACTGCATGAGGCATTCTCAATGTGAGAGGGTGGAATAACACCACTGAGGCTGAAGCATGCACTGCCATTGCTGCTGCAACTACTGCTTGTACACAGTGAGGCAAAGATTGCACCACTGGGTCTAACTGTGATGAATAGTAAGCTATGGGGCATTGCTTATCCCCATGCTGTTGCTTTAATACTGATGTCATGTACCCTTGCTTACAATTTACGGCCTGAAAGAACCGTTTGTGATAATTTGGAAGTCCTAAAACTAATGAAGAAGCTATTAACTGCTTCAACCTACAGAAAGCCATTTCTGCTTTTGTTGTCCATTGTAAAATATCTTGTACTGCCATTGGTGTCTTATATATCAAATCAGTCAGTGGAGCAGATTCCAAAGCATAATTTGGTACCCAGCTCCAACAAAATTAGTTGTTCCTAAGAAAGACATTATTTCTTTCTTAGTTGTTGGTTTGGGTGCTTGCAAAATTGCTGTTTTTTTTTCCCTTCATCTAGTATTCTACCTTCATTGGATATTACATATCCCAAGTATCTAACTTGTTTTCTCCAAAGTTGTAACTTACTTTTGTTTACTTTGTGTCCTTGTATTGCTAAAAATTTTAATAATGCTACTGTATCCGCCCTGCACTGCTGCTGGGTGGGGCTGCTAGCAAGATGTCATCTACACAAAGTAGGATTTGACTACCTCCCGGTGGGGTAAATCCTGCCAGGTTGCTAGCCATTTCTTGTGCAAATATTGTTGGGCTTTTACAATATCCCTGTGGTAGTTGAGTATATGTATACCTTTTACCCTGAAATGTAAATGCAAACCAATATTGACTATCAGGATGTATAGGTATTGAAAAGAAAGCATTGCTAATATCTACCACAGAGAAATACTTCTGTTGTGGGTGTAAACCATTCAACAAAGTATGTGGGTCTGGCACCGTAGGTGCTCTAGGTATTACTGCATTATTTACAGTTTGTAAATCTTGTACCATCCGCCATTCCCCGTTTGCTTTTTTAACAGGAAATAGGGGTGTATCACATGGTGAATCAGGAGATTCTACCAGTACTCCTTTTCTGAGTAATGCTGCTATTATAGGCTTAATTCCTACTTCTGCATTCTTTCTCAAAGGTATTGTCTTTTCTGTGGTCTAAAGCTGACTTTGGGGTAATTGTAACTGGTCCTGCTGTTTGAATAAGCCCTACATTTAACTTGCCTGTTGACCACAGAGTTGTTGGAATTTTACACAAGGCCTTCTCTTTTTCTTTTAATAAAAACGCTAATCAGCTGTCCTTACTAGATTGCAAGTGTACAGCTGTATGTGTCTGTGTCAACCAATTCAGTTTTTGTTTTTGTATCCCTTGTCCTGACAGTTCTAAATCAGTCTGTTTTCCCATCTTGTTACCTTTTTTTCTAAGTCTGCCCATTTAACACTTTTGTTTTTTGTCAAGCTGACATGTGGCAGTCTATTGGACTTATACAATTTTATGAATTCCTAAGGTAATGAACAGCTTACTACACTGTTTCCCCTCAGTATCCCAATATAAAGTTCGTAACATTAATCTGTTAGCAGGATTTTTGAACAATTCTTGCTCATATTCCTTATTAGGTCCCGGTGTGCTACAGTAGTATAGAGTACAATGTAACAAATGCTGCTGATCAGTGTCAAGGGAGGGTACCTTACTGATGGCTACGTTCATCAGTTCTTTGGTTACTGCCCCTGGACCAGTAACTAGGTCCTGGCTGTACCAATAATAGGCTTCACCCTCCGATCACACCACAAAAGCATCCATTTGTCTTTGTGCCTCCATACCCTGCATGGTAGGAACTACTGCTATGCCAAATATCTGCATAAGGTCTCTTCCCAGTAAGTTTACTGGACATTTTGCAGAAACTACAATTTTATTTTTCTGAGTCATACCTGAAACAGGGTCAGTTATTGCTATATTATGGGAGAGTGGTTCCCTGTATAGTTGTCCATTTGCTGCTTTTACTAATATATAATCAGGTGATTCAGAATGTTCTGGTAACTTGGAGGGGTGTATCAAAGTCTGTGACGCTCCTGAGTCGCACAGGAATTTGACTTCCCTTCCCTCCACCAGAAGTGTCACTTCTGGTTTTGTATTTGCTAGGTAGAGCTCCAGGCTCAACAATGCTAAATCTAAAATTTCATTTCCATTTTCATCCTCTACATCTGTTTGTACTTCCTCTATTCCCTCTACTACATTTACATTTTCTTTTTTGTTTATTAACCTTTCCTGATGATTTTTGATTGTTATCACTATCATATAGTCAGTCCTCATCTTCTTTATTTTCTGTCATTGCTTTCTTATTTTGTTTACAGTCCCTAGCTAGATGCCCTTTTTACCTGACTGTAATACAAATACTTCAGCTCAGTCTTCAGCAGTGAAGACTTGTGCCTCTTTTTTTTCTTTTTACTATTAAAGTGTCTTTCAGCATGTCTAGCATACTCAAGTAAGGCTTGCAGCCTGCTTGTTCGGTGATCTATCATATGCTTTGTAATAAAGTTACTGATAGGGGCAATGCAACCTTTAAAATGCATTTTTAATTGTTGTTTAAAGCATTCTAATAATCTAGCATAATATCCATCTATTGTCTCATTTTCCTGTTGTATGCATTAATTAATGCAAGTCCAGTCTGCTCTAAGTTTCCATTTCTCAGAGATTCTGTCTGTCAGACCTTTCACTCTGTTGTCTAAAAATGTTTTTGAATTTCTAAGCTTCTGTTTTTCTACAATTTGCTTCCTCAATCCACCTGTGTGCTTGAGGTATGCCTAGTTGGTGCTGCTTTTTTGCCTGACCTCCTGCATCAGATTTAAGCTGTTTAAGGAGTTTAACTAGTGAAAGTTTATCTAGTTTACTATCAAATTCATATTTGTTAACACATTTTGTATAATATCTCACATTATCTGCTCGCTGCAATTGCATATACTTTGCATCATCCGTTAGGGGCGGATCTCGCGATCTCTCAGTGCACTGATTTCCCATGTCTTAAAAAAGACTGTTACGTAACCCTTCTCTTGTACCACATGGTATCTTCTTCCCTGTATCCACAGTAGTGTCTAGAATGACTGTTTACTTTGCTCTGTTTTCCCTGATCTATGACCAAATATACAGTACTTCAATTCGTTCTCGACCTGCTATCACAAATCTTAACAAAAGTACACTGTAACCTGGTCCCTGATCTAAAACAAAGACACAGAGGGAAATTCTTCTTACCTGAGCCTCCCGTTTATGACTGCATATTTTTTCTTCTTGGGGTCCAGTTTTCCGCTCTTCAGCCACAGATCAGAAAGTGGACAGCCTCTTTACACACAACAATTCAGTCGGAGGTCTTTTCACTCAAGAAGAACCATTTTGGCAACTTCTCCTGCGCAGATTTATTACCACCCATGCACTCTGACCTGTAGCTTACCAAGGGAAATCCGGCTCGAAGGACCAAAATGTCAAATAAATTGTTAAAGTCAGACTGTAAAAATCATTAGGCTTTTCAAAATGACAATCAATAACACAGGAAGCTCAAGTTCAAAATGTTTTACTAGTGTACACCAGGAGGCAAAAAACTATACAAAACAAGTATAGAGTTTTGACTGACTCTATACAGGAAGTAACTTTGTTTATATAGTATTTACAATCAGCTTTTGCCCACCTTACTGACGTGGTCAGTCACAGGGCATTTACATCACTATAGTCCACAATATTCTATTCATAAGAAGGTGCTGAGGTAATGCTTTTTAAAAGTTTTCCCATGAGAATAACACAGCCTTGCAAGGCACCTGGTCAATTACAATGTCTTTCTGTAAATGTTGCTCTTTCAAGGTTCCAGGCCTGTTCGAATACAATAGTCAGTTCATTTCTTAATACGTTCCTTTGTCTCTCTGGTAAGCAGCTGTACTCTATCTTCGATAGAGCTCACAAGGCCATCCTCCTCAGTGGAAGGAAGAAAGATATACATGTAGATACATTTATTTTTCTCTAACCCAGCAGATAATTAATGCTGAAAGACATAAGCCTGCTGAGCTGGTTACTGCCAGGGTCAGAGTTCAATTACACTGCAGCTAAGCTTCAGGCAATTACATGCAAGATCATTTCTACTGCCATATTGTAAAATAGAATAAAATGCATTACATACTATTTGCTTTTAAACTAGCACTTCATATATGTTTAGATATATATTTTTCTAACAAAGTATCTACCATTTGTTTCCCTCTTCCAGTTTCATCCTCATTTCAATATCTCTATTGTCTGAAATGTGCCACTGTTGTATCACTATATTTTCTACTGTCTATACCAAGTCCCCATTTCACAGTATTCTATCTAGCTTGAATGTTGACCTGTGCTAAGCAGTTCCTGGTAAATGTACATTCCCTGGCTTTCCTGGTGGATGTCCTTCAGATGGAGTCTATATCGAATAACCAGTATGCACAAGATTGAATATTCAATATATCAGAACACCTTTATGTGAATGGCACCCAACCCACAGTCCACACTGAAAATGAAAAACCTAAAAACAGTTTAAGGGACAAATTCCCCCTGCACCCTCCATATCCCTGTTACTTTAAATATACCAACTCTGGGATCACACAAATAGTGGAAAAGGGCAAATTCCCTTACTCCGCTCTGTGCAATCCTGGACAGAAAAGAGTGCCGACACACACACACCTTCCTTCATTTTCAACTTGTCTCAAAAATTGAAAAAAAAAAAAAACACACCAAATAGTGTTCTGTTGCAGGTACAAAAAGTGAACCATAATTTATGCATAGGTTCATAGGTTCATAGGTTACTACTAAGCTAATTGCCCTTGCGAGCCATTGTAAGCCAAGCCAATTATCCCTTCTGAGACTCAAACCCTGCACCTTCTGTTTGTAAGGCAAACACCTTAACAATTAGGCCACCCTCACTGACTTGCAGAGCAATTCTAACTGAAATACATAACCTTATGCAGCATATAGCTTGATCTTGCCCCATGACTAATACATTTTTAATAGACACAAACAAGATACGCAAGATTCTGTACAGTATACTATAGCTTGAAATATTTAATTATACCACAGCTTGAATCCTTCATACCAGTTGCCATAGCTTTCTAAGATGCATCCACACAGGCAAAAAATTAATTTTGCAGTTCTCTTAAAAGGTTAATAGATTTACATTAACATGGATTTTTGAAGCAAGTCTTAAACTCCGGTGTTTGGAAATACTAACTTCTGCAATCCTCTGTGATTTACCAGAAAATAAAAACATTTTACGAAAGAGACATCAGAAATTGGGCAATAAGAGCTGTTCTGCAGTTCATTTAAAAAGCTGCTAGAACATTTTTGCTTTAATATCCAGTCAGTAAATCTCACATACATTATACTTGGCTTAGTCATAGATTTAGTCCAGGAATGCTGGACAAAGACACTTAAGGGGGAAACAAAGGCCCAAAATAAGGGACAGATGTTGTATATCCCGGTTATAAACTTAGAAAGTTGCTAGAATTATTGATTTTGCATAAGCGGATATTTTCTCAAATATGTCTGAAACCAAGACAAACAGATCTCAGCCTTATTTCTGGATTTGTCCCTGATTCTGGAGATAAGATCAGTAACAATCCGGGACACTTTCTAAAATATAGCACTATTACATTTGATTTAATTTATTAAATTAATTTAATTTTCTAAAGTAACAGAAGTATTTAACTTGTTAAAGTGTAATCCACCACATTTTATCCAAAAATTGCCAGTTTTAGGAGGAGTTAGGTCAAGTGGAACTGAGAACAGGCAAGGTATATTTAAAAATATCTGCCATTGTTTGTGACTGCAATCCTTTATGATTCGCCAGAAAAACAGAAATGTTATGAGGAACAGACGAAATACAGGAGGCAAAAAATCAGGACATTCTGAGAAATTTGAGATAGTTAAGACGAGGACACAAACGTACCTAAAATACAAAAGAAACCTTAAAATGCAAATATGAGCAGGACTTCATACTAAATACTCAAAGCCACAGTGCTGGAAACAAAGTACTGCTGTCTTTGTGTTACTCTGCTCCTTTTTAATGCTCTTAATGCGACTCTCCAGAAAGTCTGGAAATCATTTTTAGAGTCGCAACAAAAAAAAATCAGCAAACTTCAACAAAACGAACGGCAACAATGTAGAGCAGCAAAGTATTTAATAAGAACAGTAAATAAAGTAACAAAGCTTTCAGGTATCCAGTACCCTTCTTCAGTGCTTAACCACAGATAAAATAGTCACAGTTCTTATACATATCAGTTCACACAGCCAATAAAAACAAACATTTTTTTATTTATTTTTACATTTGATAACCGGGAAAGTCTGACTGGACACAGGTCCCTTTTCAGTAGAGGCCCGGGGAGAAAAGTTCCACATACAGTACAGTACAAGTAAGGATTCCGCTTACATCAAAGAATACATTTCAGCGTGCAATATTCATTTATTAACATATTGTTATCTGGACTGTATACAAGTACATTACAGACTCATTTAAGCATGTAGTAGATAACATTTCTGGTAGTAAGGATTATATGCAGTACATTGTAAGATTAAAGTAGTACAATATTTGAGAAAAAAAGTACAAAGGATTTTGTAGGAGTTCATTCTGAAAAGCCCATATGTTTGGGGTAGAACAGGTATACCTGGGTAACTAGAGGAAGTAATAGGGGATCATTAGCAGATGAATTCATGCAACAGTGCAGTGATTTTGTTAAACCAGTTTGAATAGTGGCTTTTGAGGAGTTTTTTAAATTGGAAGGCAGAGGTTGTAGAAGTAATGTGATTTGGGAGTTGATTCCAAATGCTGGGTATAGTGCAGGCAAAAAAGAGACTTACTAGCATAATTTTTGTTTGATGACATTTATAAGGTTTTGGTTGCTGGATCTTAAGTTTCTGGTGGGTTCTGTAGGGCTGAATTAGATGCTGTAGTGATGGGATTTTGTCAGGCAGGTAGTACGGTTTGTGTGCTGTTGAGAGTTAATTAAGTAGCAGTAGTTGGGGCAGCTCAATCCAGTTGAGCTGCTTTAGGGTAAGACAGTGATGGGATCTATGAGAGGCCTCAGTTGCGAACTTGGCCGTCTGGTTTATTTATTTATTTTTATTTTATTTTATTTTACATTTGTTGACCGGGCTAGTCTAACTGGATACATGTCCATTTTCAGTAGAGGCCCAGGGAGAAAAGCTCCAAACTTTAAACTAAATGTACAGAAAAAAGGGCAATAAGACTGCTTAAATTAAAACATATAAATTATGCTAATACATTAATGCTATGGGCTATCATAGTAAAAAAAAAAAAAACTAACATCAAAGCAGTAGTTGTAACAAGATTCCATTTTAAGTTCAGTGTGGTGAAGATTTGTCAGTATAGGGGAGCCATACAGTAGAATGGATAAGAGATGAGTTCTTGCAATTGTGGATTTTGTAGTCTTGGTCATGAAATGTTTGCTTCTATAAAGGAGACCCAGCTTTTTGTTTACTTTCTTGATTGGGCTATGTGAATGTCAAATCTGAGGGTTATCTATTACTACCCATAGCAGTTTTGTGTGGGGTGTTGGGGTGATTTTGATGCTATCTTTGGAGATTATGGTGAAATCGTTGCTTAGTTGAGGAGGTCTACCAAGCCAAATATAATTTAGTTTTTTTGGGGGGGGATTAAGAAGTTTGTTTGCAAACCATGCTTCTGCTCAGGCAAAGTTTTTTGAGTTATGGTTTGTAGTTCATTTAAGGTGAGGGCGGCACATATGGTGGTGTCTGAGTATTGCACTACTGTGGCAGAGAGTGAGGATGCAGCTATCTGGTTTGTAAATAGGGGAGAACAGCAAAGGACCAAGAATGGATCCTTGTGGGACACCTATGGATACTGGTAATAGGGAGGACAATTGGTCTAGTCATAGCACTACTTGCTGTCGACCTGATAGGTAGTTGCTAAACCATGATATAGTGGAAGAGTTTATGTTAAGGGTAGCTAGCATTTCCAGAAGCCTACTATGGTTTACCATGTCAAAGGCTTTAGATAAGTCTAGGAATATGGCGGATATGAATAGTCCCTTGTTTCTATGGTGATTGACTATGTTGGTAAATGAAAGTAGTGCTGTGGTGGTGATATGGAAAGGTCTAAAGCCATATTGAGAATGAGATAGGTTATTTTTCAGGAGGTACTGCATTAGTTGAGAGTGAACTGTTCCCTAATATTTTTGATAAAGGTGACAGAATTGCTATTGGACATTAGTTGGTAAGGTCTAGGGATTTACCTCCCTTGTGGAGTGGAATAATATGTGATATTTTCCCCAAGGTGGGTACTGTGCATTCAGTTATGGACCTATTTATTAAAGTGGATAATGGGGTAAGGCTATAGCATCAGCTGTTATCTGAACGAAGTCAGCTGGACGTTTGTCTGCTGCTAGTGTGGTTGGTTTGTTTTTTTAGGAGTTTAGTAATTTTAGTAGACACTGGGTGTAAAGAAAAGCTATAGGAATTGTTTTGTTCTATGATGTTGGTATGGGTGAGATTAGTTATGGGGTTGTTAGTACTATTTTGGGTGTTGGCTAGGGTTTGGATTGTTTTAGTAAAGTATTTGTTGAAATGTGTGGGGATGTTATCATGGTTATCTGATAATACAGGGGTAGGGGTGGTTGATTTTCCAGGGTACAGTAAACTTTATTGTGGCCCAGAGTTTTTGAGGGTTGTGAGCAAATTTGTCTTGCATTGTTTTATAATAATTAGCTTTGTCTAGTTTAGTGTGTTTTTTGGCTTTGTTGCGGAGTTCTAAGTAGTTTTTTTTCAAGGAAGCGGTTTTGTGTTTATGAAATTGTAACCAGGCTTTGTCCCTATCTTCTATTATAGTTTGTCTCTTTTGTTAGCCAAAGGGCGTAGTTAGTTTTGACTCTGATTCTGTGTGGTGTATGCTCATTTAGGATTCTAAGGAAGGTTGAGTTAATGTATTGCATGGCTTCATCTATAGGTAGTTGAGTTAGGGGAGTCCAATTACCTAAATTTTAGTGCATTGATTAGGTCATTAGCTTTGAAGTTCTTTTTATTCCGTATTATCCTTAGACTGGGGTGAGTGGTGTGGTGGGATCTGTTCCTAATAAGGTAGGTTGCTTGGTGGTCACTTAGATTGTCTGGGGGAGAGCCTGATTGTTGTATGAGATTGGGGTTCGATAGTATCAAGTCTAAAATGGACTATCATTTGGATGTCTTGCCAGTTCTAGGGGGTCAGATATAATTTGGGTAAACCCATGTAGGTTGATATGGGTGGAGGGGTTGTGACTGGAGCATTCAGCCCAGTCAGTATTAGTCTCCTAGTATGGTTTCCTGTGGGAGAGAGAGGTAGACATCCAGTATAGCAAGTTTTCCAGTTTAGTAATGTTATTGCCTGGTGGAATATAATGCAATTAAGTGCTAGGTAATATACTTTTAAAACTACATACAACATTTTACAAACAACAGATTTTATGTAGTCCAATCTCGCCTACATTCTTATTCACGGTTTCGGAGCCGAATATCGGCTCCAACTCGGCCAATTTTTTTTTTTTTACTAGCTCGAAGTCTCTCATTGGCTGGGCTGAGCAGGTATCCCATGCTGCACTGCTCCATAACCCCAGATCTCGTTTGCCGCTCGTGTAGCTAGGACATGGTCTCGCTTGGCTGTGGCTAAGTACCTTTCTTTTTCAATTTCTCTCGAACTTTTGCTGATTTCAACCCAAAAGCTATTTTAATTGCTATTTTGCATATTGTGGATTATTATTGTGTGTTTCTTGTCTGTAGTTGGTATCCCTAATTTCCGGTGGGCTGGCCCTGTTTGAGTTAGAGGACCTAGTCCTGCTTTTCTGTGTGTTGTAGTTGCTTAAAGTTTTGTCTGTTGCTAAACTAAGCTAGCTCTTGTCCTTTTCTTGTTGTGGATTGTGTGTCTTAGAGAACTGTTTTTCTTAGAGGTACCTGGTTGTGGTAGAGTGATTTACTGTTTTCCCGCCTGCTGTGTTTTCCCTAGCCTGGTTGTTCTGTGGTCTTATTGTTCAAGATGTCTAAAGAGCAGAAGGAACATAAACCTTCCAGTTTCAAAAAATGTGTCAAGTGTGGTTACAAGATGTCCATCACGGATGGACATTCTGTATGTGTTTATTGCTTAGGTGCAATTCATTTACAACAGTCTTGCAGCTTTTGTCATGCCTTCAGTCCGAGGGTGCTTTAGGAGAGGAAAAATAAATTAATATTGAAGGGTCTCTTGAAACCTTTGTTTGAGGAGTCTTTGGACTCTGCCTCTGGTTCTCAGGCCAAGCTTAAGGCTTCAAAGGCAAAGAAAAGATCTCCAGCTCCATCTGTTTCTTCGGAGCCGCTGGAGAAACTTCCAAAACTTGACTCTACCTCCTCGACTCCTATGTCCTCGGGGCCACAGAAGGTATCTGTGGTACTGGAATCTGCTTCGGCTCCTATTTTACTGGAACCAATTCGGAGCCGATCTCCCAGTGTTAGGCATGGTTCTCCTGACAGGCGATCCCATTCTCCGTCCCTGTCCTCCAAATCCTCCAGGCTCTCTGATTTGGATGTTGATAGGGTGGTGCAGAGGCTCCTGCAGTCACCGGTGTTGGCTAAATTATTTTTGGCTCTGATCCAGTCTGCTCCGGAGCCTGTCCCAATGGTTGTGTCGATGATTCCTCCACAGAGTGCTTCCTTGTCTTCGGAGCTGGAGTGCTCCACTCCAAATGATGATGTTCTTTGTCTCCCATTGCTGCAGTCCTTACATATGGGTAGTCCGCTGTCCACAATCGGCCCGAATACCAAAGGGCTAGAACCGGCGTCGGTCATCGGCGCCCGAGACTGACGTCAGTACGTGCCAGTACAAATGCGCATGACCGACGCCATATCCTCGGTCTTTCTTGCCGCGTGGTCCTAAGCAGAAGCAGCATTTGCAAGTGCCGTTCGGCGTTCTGGAATTGTCGGTTTTCGAGTTTCAGACCGGAGACCAAGTTGGGCTAAGTACCCGTTGGGGACACTTTGTCTTTTCTTGCCTCAGTATTGACGTATGTCAGAAAAAGTTAATAACTGTATTTCTTGTGGGAAACAGATTCCTCATAGGGATTACCATTCACTCTGTATTCCTTGTTTAGGGCCTGAGCACGACGTTGTTGGGTGTCGCTTTTGTACTACTTTTAACAAGCGTATTAAACGTCGGTTGGACTGTGCTAGGCTCGTGTTTGGTAAGCGTTGTAATTACAACATGCCGCCGGATTCTCCGGCCCGGTTCTTCTAAGAAACGCCAAAGAGAGTCTTTGCGGTCCAAACAGGATGAGTCGTCCGCTCCGGACGCCGGTTCTGTAGAACCACCGACTACTTCAGCGGTTCCTTCTGACAGTTTACCTGAGTCTCAAGGGGAGCCTTTGTTACTACAGGATGTGGCTTCTCCTGTGTTAGGCCAGGCTGAGGGTGCTTCTCAGGTGTCGGTGGTTCCCTCCCCTCATAGGGTAGTTAGGCCTCCTCCTTCTCAAAGCAAAAGCCATTCTAAGTCTAAGTCTGCCCCTGCTGGTGCTAGTCCCCAGGGTCCAGCTCCTAGGAAGCACATGTTAAGATGGCTGAAGATTTGATTACTTTAATTAGGGGTTCTATGCCCCCCCTAGAAAAGAGGCCCAGGGTAGAGACAGAGTTTGGAGGGTTTGGTTCAGTCTTCCAATGAGTCAGATTCCTCTGTGGAAGAACTTCAGGATTTCCCTCCCTATTCTGATTCGGAGGCTGAGGACACCACTCCCTCTGTGTCCCCTCCAGAAGATTTTTCTTTCTCTGAGACCTTGCATTCCATGAGGGAACATTTCAAATGGGAAGGCCAGGATTATTCTGATTCTCGTAAAAGGCTAAGAGAATTCTTGTTTTTGCCTCAGCATAGACCCTTGGCTATTCCCCCTGTACTGGATGTTGTTCAGGATGTATTTTCTGAGGCTGCCCTTAACCCAGATTCTCTGCCCCCTGCCCCAGTTAAACCTGATAGATACTATAGGGTTCCGGAAGCTCACAAGTACTTATATAAGAGTCCTAGGGCTGATCCAGAAACTGTTTCTCAAGGCCCCAAAGGTGTTAGGGCTTCTGTGGTCAAAAATCCAGTTCCTCTGGACAAGGATGCTAGGGCCCTGGATAGGTGGGGTAAAAAACTGTATACCTCTTCTACTTTGGCTATGAGAGCTTTAAATTGTCAGTTTCATATGCTCAGGTATCAAAATTATTTACTGGGACAATTGAAATGTAAAGTAGATGCTTTAGCTGAAGGTATTGAATGTAAGGAGCTTCAGGATTTAGTGCATGCTTCAGGCCAGGTTGGTAAGCATTCTTTGCAGTGTGGTTTTGATGCTTTACAAGCTTCTTCCAGGGTGGCTGCTACTAGTTCAGTTGTTCACAGGCATGCCTGGCTTAAAGATCAGACCTTGTCAGAGCATGTTAAGGCTCGAATTCTGGATGCTCCTCTGCAATCTGATGTTCTTTTTGGCCCTCCAGTAGAATCAGTTTTGAAAAAAATGGAGGAAAAAGCTAAGTCTATGCAGACAGTTAAGGACTTTTACAGGTTCAGCCGCTAAGTTCAGTAGGAATTGGCCTGCTAAGGGATGGTCTTTCCCTCTTGGATTTTCATTCTAGGGGCAGGTCGAGGCGAGGTAGAGGTAGGGCCTCTCAGGGCCCTGTTACTTCTAGGACTTTGAGTTCTTCTACCCCTTCTACTGGGAGGGCAGGGGTCAGTCCTTTCGAAACAGACCCAATGACCTGTGTCTTCAGCTGCCGGACTCTGCTTTGCTGGCAGCTCCTCTAGGAGGAAAACTGGGACTTTTCAAAAGGAATTGGCATTTGGTTACCCAAGACAAATGGGTATTGGACATAATAAACCGAGGTTACAAATTTTATTTTCACACATTCCCTCCTTTCAAAGGTATGCCGGATGTGCCTCATCAGCAAAGACTGGAAGCACAGGCACAAATTTCTTCTCTGCTTCAGTTGGGAGCAATACAGGAAGTTCCTTCTGAGGAAAGAGGCACAGGGTTTTATTCCCGTCTTTTCTTAGTGCCAAAGAAAGGAAATACTTGGAGACCAATTCTGGATTTGTCCATTCTGAACACCTTTCTGGAAATTCCAAAATTCAAGATGTTAACACTGCAACAGCTGTTACCTATGCTGGGCAGGGATCATTGGATGGTGACTCTGGATCTCAGAGGCCTATTTTCACATTCCCATCAGGCCCAGTTGCAGGAAATTCCTGAGATTTTCGGATTGGGAATTTGCATTATCAGTTCTCTGCATTGCCCTTTGGCTTGTCTACTGCGCCCAGGGTATTCACAAAAGTCCTGGCTCCAGTAATAGCTTTTCTCAGACTAAAAGGAATTCAAATTTATCCTTATCTGGACGACTGTTTGATTCTGGCTCAAGGCAAACACGAACTTCTTCAACATCTGCAGTATGTAATGACAGTTTTAAGATGCCTAGGGTATTCTGTGAACGAAATAAAGTCCAGTCTAGTACCCTCACAAGAGATGTGTTTTCTGGGTGTAAGACTGAATACAGCTGCTCAGATGGCATTTCTTACCCCGGACAAACAAAGAAATCTTCACCTATACTTCCAACAGCTATCAGTAATGTCCAGGCTGACTGAAAGGACAGTCCTTCAAGCCTTGGGGTTCATGGCATCTTGCATTCTAGTACTTCCCAATGCCAAACTGCATATGAGGAAGCTACAATGGTATCTCAAAAGCGTTTGGACTCAACACAGCCACGATTTGGACACTGTCATTCAGATTCTACCTTGCATTCAGAAAGAATTTGTGTGGTGGGCTCAGGAATGTCACCTAAACAAGGGACTCTCTGTGACCCAACCAGAGGCAAGTCAGATATTAATGACAGATGCCTCGGAGTCAGCCTGGGGAGCTCATTTCAAAGGAAAATGGATTCAAGACCTTTGGCCCCCAGAGCTACTTCACTCTCATATCAACATGAAAGAGATGCTGGCAGTTCAATTTGCTTTGGAAGCATTCAAGGACCTACTTCAACCAGGACTGGTGTTGATTCGAACAGACAACACAACTGTCATGTGGTACATCAACAAGCAGGGGGGAACTCATTCTTACCCTCTTTGCAGACAAGCAATGCTGTTATGAAACTGCTTTAAATCTGCACATCACTCTTCGAGCACAGTTTCTGCCAGGAGCACAAAATTCTTTAGCAGATGTTCTGAGCAGACAGATGGTGTATCCTCACGAATGGAAGTTGGACCCTCAGGTATTTCTTCAGTTGACCGAGGCTTGGGGAACTCCAGACATAGATCTGTTCGCTTCTCCTCTGAATTTCCAACTGCCTCTGTTTTGCACAAGGCTGTTTCATCCAAAAGCCTGGAAAATAGATGCACTATCCTTCAGTTGGAGCAACCTTCATGTGTATGATTTTCCTCCTTTGCCTCTTCTTCCAAAGGTACTCTTGAAAGTCAGGAGGGACAAACCTTGCATGATCCTTGTAGCACCGGATTGGCCTCGTCAGCATTGGTACCCTCTGTTGAGGAGCTTAATTCGTGGGACACCTTGGCCATTACCACAGATTCCTCACTTATTGTCTCAGGAAAACAATCATTTTCTCAATGTCAGGGTGCAATCCCTACACCTGACAGCCTGGCGCATTCTGTTTTAAAGAAGGAGGGCCTTCAGCTCCCTCAACAAGTTTTGGATGTTATTTTGGAAGCCAGGCGACCTAGTACTCGAAAGGTTTATGCTGATAAATGGAAGAGATTTTTTATTTGGGGTTCAGCTAAAGGCTTTGATGTCAAATTGCCTAATTTGAGTTGTATATTGCAATATTTGACTGTTTTATTGGACAAGGGTTTGTCCTTCTCTTCTGTAAAGTGCATGCTGCAGCTATTTCTGCTCACTATGATTGTGACCTCCTTTGTTTTCACATCCATTGGTTAAACAGTTTCTTAGAGGGGCAAAGAATATAAGACCCCCACGAAGAGCTCCTACTCCTGCCTGGGATCTTAATTTTGTTTTGGAAAAGCTGACTCTGCCTCCTTTTGAACCTGCAGCTACAGCTGAATTGAAGTTGTTGTCTTGGAAGACTGCCTTTTTGTTGGCTGTTACTTCTGCTAGAAGGGTATCTGGATTACAGGCCCTCATGGCAGTGGAACCTTTTCTGATTTTTCACAAGGACAGAGTTTCCTTACGTACTAATCCTACTTTTATGCCTAAAGTGATTTCTAATGTAGCATTGAACCAATCTATACATTTGCCTACTTTTTATGCTAACCCCCAAATAAAGGGAAAAAGTTTTGCATTCTTTGGATGTACATAGGCAGTTACGGTATTATTTGAGCAGAACCAAAGAGTTCAGAAGATCTCAACAATTATTTGTTTCTTTTGCTTTGACTTCACATGGGAAAGCTGTCTCGAAACAAACTATTTCCAAGTGGATTGGCCATTGTATTACTTTTTGTTACTCTCATCATGGAAAGGATGTTCCAGTTGGAATCAGGCCTCATTCTACTAGGGCTACGGCCACCTCTACTGCTTTTTTGAGAGGGGTAGCTACTAAAGACATTCTAGAGGCAGCTACTTGGAGTTCTGTACATACCTTTACAAAGCATTATCATTTACCTCTTTATTCTAGTTCTAGGGCTGGGTTTGCCATTGCAATCTTACAGGGCATGTTAGCAGCTCCTAATGCTATTTAGTTAGCCAGCCCCCCTTTTTTTCCGTTGCTCTGGGATTCTACCCATATGTAAGGACTGCAGCAATGGGAGACGAAGAACATAGAACAGTTTTGTACCTACCATAAATGTAGATGTTCGAGGATCTCCATTGCTGCAGTCCAATTTTCCCTCCCTCCTTCCCCCTTTTCTTTTTTAGGTTGGGTTTTGGGTGGTGTTTTTTTGCATTCTGACATCTGAGGCAAGAAAGACTGAGGATATGGCGTCGGTCATGCGCATTTGTACTGGCACGTACTGACGTCAGTCTCGGGCGCCGATGACCGACGCCGGTTCTAGCCCTTTGGTATTCGGGCCAATTGTGGACAACGGACTACCCATATGTAAGGACTGCAGCAATGGAGATCCTCGAACATCTACATTTATGGTAGGTACAAAACTGTACTTTCTTGCACCGGTTCCGATATCCTTCAAAGTTTATCGGTGCCGATGTCAGCTCCAACTCCGTCTGCTCCTTCCACAGGTTTCAGCACTAAGGTTTCCTCGGTCGGGCCCGAGGGTGATGTTTCGGGACACCCATTGGTTCTGAGCCTCCCTCTCTGCGCATCGGCTCGGGGGACGCCGACTCCGATCTTGGCCTTGGAGGCCCATCAGTCCTCCGATTCGGGGGAACCGGCATTCGAGGCCATGTGGAGAGCACTGTCCAAAGCGTCAGTTACATCACCCGGATCGGTCATTCCATCCCCTTCCACCCTGGCTAGAGCCTCTGACTCCCCCCAATCCATAGATGGCAGAGCCGAAAGGTCTGAGGGTACCCCCATGAGTGGTCCCCAACTTTCTGAGGGTCCCTCAGAGTCTGTGGCCCCCAGAAAGATGTGCAAGAGGAACAATTGGCTTAATTTCTGGTGTCATTCAAAGGGGATCCAGTGTCTGTCTGCCTGGGATGACATGCTTGACAAGCCACGCTGCTTCGCAAGGGACGGCTTGCACCTGTCACCCCTGGGATTCCGGATATTGGCTAAGGCTCTTGCCACCCCCATAGTGCCTTTTTTAGGCAAGGCTCAAATTCTAAACCTACCACCCTAGAAAACAAAAATGGGAAGAAACTAAGGGTAATGCTGCTCAATGCCAGAAGTCTAAATCTCAAAATGCACTTTTCGAGGCCCTTCTCAGTATGGAGAACATTGATGTCTGTGCTGTGACTGAAACCTGGTTCAAGGCTCCTGAGAGCACCCCGGCACTATCAGGTTTTACCTTATATCATGCGTTCCGGCCCCAAAACCCGGACCACACCACAAAAGGAGGGGTTGTATCCATATTCATCAAGAATACCCACACCTCCAGGTTGGTGGCAACGCACGAAGCATCGGAAACCATCCAGGTGCAATTACCCATAGGCAAAACTGATCTACAATTTGTAGCATGCTACAGGCCACCCTCTCAAACTCAGGAACCCCACACAGCCTTCCTGAAGACACTGGAGGGTATAAATGTATCTCCAAACACCATTATATTTGGTGACTTCAACTACCCAAATATAGACTGGGAACATTACTCAAGCCCAAACTTTCTAGCCCAAAGGTTCCTGGAGTTCATAAATTCAAATGCCATGGAACAACTAGTCACCATTCCCACAAGAGGAGAAAATATACTAGATCTCATCATCACAAACATGGGGACAAAATGCTCCACACCGGAAGTATATCCCTCATTGGTGAGATCAGATCATAAACTAATCTCACTGGATATCCACATCCCGCCCCCACCCCAAACAAAAAAGGCCACAGTGAAGAACGTCTCTAAAGCAAACTTCACACTACTCAAGACTGGTGTGGTATCCTTGAAGGCCCCCGAGTCAGTGGAAACCACAACCCAAGCTGCGGAAGCCCTTACAAATGCCTTGTACGAGCACCTCCAGGACTGCATGGATCAGGCAATCCCTAATAAAACCAAGACTCTTTCCACCAAGGGCAAACATCCAGTCTGGTGGACCCCAGCCATAAACAAACTTTACAATAAGAGGAGAAAGCTGTTACATGACAGAGCAAAATCCATAAAAGAGAAGACACCTTTGATCATTATTAGTAAAAAAATACGAGCAATCATAAAATCATCCAAGGCCAACTTTGAGAGAAAAATTGCCATATATTCAAAAGACAATCATAAGGTCTTCTTCAGCTATGTTAGAAACCTGGGTGGAAACTCCCAGATATGCTCAGAATTAGTCCAAAATGATACAAAAATCACTGAACCCACAGACATTGCCAACATACTGGCAGACAGGTTCAGTGCAAACTTCACCCCCCTCTCCCCCCCAAAAGGAGAGAACTATCCCAGTGGAGTGCAGCCTCCAAGACATCTCCAATGTGCAGGTGAAAGCTGCTCTCTCTAAAGCTAAAAACACAGCATCAATGGGATGGTGTCCCCGGCTGTGTGCTACACGAACTCAATGAGGAACTAAACCCGCACATAAGGCAGCTGTTTAATCTTAGCCTTACCACAGGATACATGCCCAAGGAGTGGCGTACGGCAACTGTGGTTCCACTCCACAAAGGCGGTTCCTCACGGACCCTGGTAATTACTGCCCCATAAAGCTTAACAAGCCTGGTCTGCAAAGCTATGGAGAGGATCATAATGAACTCATAAACAAAGACATAGGGACTTGCAGACATTGGACCCGACCCAGTTTGGCTTTGTCAAGGGCAGATCATGCCTTTTGAACTTGGTCGACTTCTTGAAACAGTCACCAAGGCCATTGATGAGGGAAAGGCAGTCCATACAGCCTACCTTGACCTTGCAAAAGCTTTCAACACAATACCCCACTCGGGTATTATAGAGAAACTTACCAGCTTAAATGTAAACCAATATGTCACAAGATGGGTTGCAAACTGGCTAAAGGACAGAACCCACAGGGTTAGAGTAGCTGGCGCCATGTCAGACTCCAAGCTGGTCACAAGTGGTGTCCTACAGGGCTCAGTCCTTGGCCCCCTGTTGTTCGGCATCTACTTCTCAGAAGTACAGGCTAACATAGGAGGACTATGGCTGACAAAGCTTGCAGATGACTGCAAACTGGGAGCCATAGTGGAAAGTACATCGGACACAGCTATCCTTCAGAGGGGTCTCACGGAAACTGATAGCTGGTGCCAGAGCCATGGCCTGAAGTTAAATGCCAAAAAATGTATAGTCATACCCTTCGGGAAAAACAAGGTAACCCCAAGCTACCATATAGGTGGCAATCCCCTAAGCACAGAAGAGGTTATCAGGGACCTGGGGACCCAGGTTGACAGTGGCCTTTCTTTTGACACTCACATTGCTAAAGTGGTTAGAAAGACCTTCTACATTGCCCACCTGATCATGAAGGGATTCACATCCAGATCAAGTGAGGTCCTTGTTCCCCTGTACTCTTCACTTATCAGACCAATGATCAAGTACAATGCCCCATTCGGGATGTATCTCACCCGACACCTGCAGCAATTGGAGAGACCCCAAAAGTTCCTCACCAAAAGGATAAAGGGACTCCAAAAATCTGTCATATACTGCCAGACTGAAGAAACTCCAGCTCTATTCAGTCGCATACCGTCTGCTCAGAGGTGACCTGTGCCTGACATAGAAGGCCATGTCCAACCTGGAATTAATGGGCATGCTCCACCTCAAAAAATCCAAATCTACCAGATCCACTAGAGCAAGCGACTTAAACCTTAGCACGGATATAAATAGGACATGCTGGAGGGATAGATTGGTCACCCAGAGACTCCCTATGTTGTGGAATAAAATCCCGGTCCATGTGAGGCAGAGCACCTCGCTGGCTCTGTTCAAGAGAAATCTTGACCGGTGGATGGGAGATCGTAAGTTTACCCCGGGAATCATCTCTGTGTCACTGCTGGACAGAGGCACAACAAACTAATGGGCACAGTATTTTTTAACATAAGGGGGTGGCGTAAGCCACAAAAACTCTGGGCTAGTTTTATAAATACGAAACCACCATACAAAGCAGGATTTGCTTTCTTCACTTGGTTGTGCTGTTTTTTGTGTCTAGTTTTATAAATGCCTTAGGGCAGATAGCCTAGTATAAACCTATGAACCTAACATAGACTCCCAGGAAGAGTCTCTCACTTCTGATACCGACCTCGAGGAGTCTGAGGGGGTCCCCCAAGTCGTCCTCTGTCTTTCTCAGACATCCTGGAGATTTTGAGACAGAGGGGCGACTGGCCCTCCAAACCCCCCTCCGAGGAGGAGTCTGTATTCCTCAAGGCCTTTGGAGCTCAACCCTTCACCTCCTGGGTGTCTCCACCCTTTAAACTGTTTAAACTGTTTGGTTTAATCTGTCTGAGGGTGTGGGAGAGGGTGTGGGAGAATCCTGATACAGTGGAACCTGTACCCAGAAGGCACAATAAGTTCCTTTCTGCTCCCCCGGGGAAAGAATTTCTGTCCAAAGGGGTTTCTGTGGTGGTGGCGGTGGCCAAACAGAAGGAAGTAGCCGAGATTTCTTCCTCCGTCCATCCTCCTAACAAGGAGTCTAGGATTATGGACAGGTACGGGAAGCATACCCTTTCGTTAGCGACCTTCACCTTACGGTCACCGAATTACCTTTGCCATTTCACTCTGCTCCAGAGAGATCTCCTCAAGGAGTTAGGAGATATTTTAGCGGGTAATGTACCTGAGGCATTGGCTTAAAAGTCATAGAATGAGTTGTACTCCTGAAGGATGTAGGAGATTCCAGGATTTGGAATCTCCTTCCATCTGCCTTTGATGTGCTGTGGATTGGTGAACAGGTTTTTGTTGGCATCCCTTTTGAAGGCTATCTGATTATAAAGTTGCAAGGCAAAGAAAGATGAGAGTTTTTTGGTGCCATCTATTGAGCAACTTTCCAGAAGTGAGTGCCTATGATGACTAGTATTTTTTTCTTTGCCTGGTCCATCTTTTCTGCATCTTCGAGCACAGTTTCTGCCAGGAGCACAAAATTCTTTAGCAGATGTTCTGAGCAGACAGATTGTGGATCCTCGCGAATGGAAGTTGGATCATCAGGTGTTTCTGCAGTTGGCCATGGCTTGGGGAACTCCAGACATAGATCTGTTCGCTTCTCCTGACTTATCAACTGCCAAAGTTTGCACAAGGCTATTTCATCCGAGAAAGCCTGGAAAATAGATGCACTATCCTTCAGCTGGAGAAACCTGCACATGTATGCCTTTCCTCCTTTGCCTCTTCTTCCAAAGGTATTGTTGAAAGTCAGGAGGAAATGCCTCGCATGATTCTGATAGCACCAGATTGGCCTCGACAACATTGGTACCCTCTCTTAAGGAGTTTAATTCATGGGACACCTTGGCCATTACCACAGTTTCCTCACTTATTGACTCAGGAGGACAATCATTTTCTCAATATCAGGGTGCAATCTCTTTACCTGACAGCCTGGAGAATTCAGTTTTGAGGAAGGAAGGCCTGCAGCTTCCACAACAAGTTTTGGATGTTCTTTTGGAAGCCGGGTGTCCTACTACTCGGAAAGTTTATGCTGATAAATGGAAGAGATTTTTTTCTTTGGAGTGCAGCTCACGGCTTTGATGTTAAATTGCCTAACTTGAGTTGTATTTTGCAATATTTGACTGTTTTGTTAGACAAGGGATTGTCTTTCTCTTCTGTTAAAGTGCATGCTGCAGCTATTTCTGCTCACTATGAATGTGACCCTCCTTTGTTTTCTCGTCCATTGGTTAAACAGTTTCTTAGAGGGGCAAGGAATATAAGCCCCCGAGAAGAGCTCCCACTCCAGCCTGGGATCTTAATTTTGTTTTGGAGAAGCTGACTCTGCCTCCATTTGCACCTGCAGCTACAGCTGAGTTGAAGTTGTTGTCTTGGAAGACTGCTTTTTTGTTGGCTGTTACTTCTACTCGAAGGGTCTCTGAATTACAGGCCCTCATGGCAGTAAAACCATTTCTGATTTTTCACAAGGACAGTTTCCTTACGTACTAATCCTACTTTTATGCCTAAAGTAATTTCATATGTGGCACTGAACCAATCTATACATTTGCCTACTTTTTCTGCTGACCCCCAAAATAAAGGGGTGAAAGTTTTGCATTCTTTGGATGTGCATAGGCATTTAAGATATTATTTGAGCAGAACCACAGAGTTCAGAAGATCTCAACAGTTGTTTGTTTCTTTTGCTTTGACTTCACAAGGGAAAGCTGTTTCAAAACACACTATCTCCAAGTGGATTGGCCATTGTATTGCTTTTTGTTATTCTCATCATGGGAAAGATGTTCCTGCTGGGATCAGGCCTCACTCTACTAGGGCTACGGCCACCTCTACTGCTTTTTGAGAGGGTGGCTGCTAAGGACATTTGGAGGCAGCTACTTGGAGTTCTGTACATACATATACTGAGCATTATCATTTACCTCTTTATTCTAGGTCTAGGGCTGGGTTTGCCACTGCTATTCTACAGGGCATGTTAGCAGCTCCTAATTCTATTTAGTTGGCCATCCTCCCTGTTTTCCGTTGCTCTGGGATTCTACCCATATGTCAGGACTGCAGCAATGGTAGACAAAGAACATAGTACAGTTTTGTACCTACCATAAATGTAGATGTTCGAGGATATCCATTGCTGCAGTCCAAGTTTCCCTCCCTCCTACCCCCTTATTTAGGTTTGGGTTTTGGGTGGTGTTTTTTGCATTCTGACGTCTGAGGCAAGAAAGACTGAGGGTATGGCGTCGGTCATGCGCATTTGTACTGGCACATACTGATGTCACCCTCGAGCGCCATGACCGACGCCAGATTCTAGCCCTTTGGTATTCGGGCCGATGGTGGACAGCGGAATACCCATATGTCAGGACTGCAGCAATGGATATCCTCGAACATCTACATTTATGGTAGGTACAAAACTGTACTTTGTTGTGCATGAGGTGTGTTTGTGGTTTTGCAGCAAACTAGATCTGGGGTTATGGAGCAGTGCAGCATGGGATACCTGCTTGGCCCAGCCAATGAGAGACTTCGAGCTAGTAAAAAAAAAAAAAATTGGCCGAGTTGGAGCCGATATTCGGCTCCGAACCCGTGAGTAAGAATGTGAGGCGAGATGGACTACATACATTGAACGTTATGGTGAGTACATAACTTCTTTTGGTCTAGAGAGTCATCTGTTTGAGTTTTAAAATTAACAGAGACCTTGACTTGCCCATCATCTTAACACTACTACGAATTTTTTTTACAATTTTCCATGCATTATTCATACCATAGCATGGAATTCTTGGATGTTAAGGTTGTATATGATGGTACAGAAGTACAAACCTCTGTTTTTAAAAAGGAAGTAAATAAAAACAAGTATCTGCACAGAAAAAACATGCACTCTTCCCCCCCCAGTATATATAAGGATATTATCAAAAGCCAAGTGATGCGTATGAGTAGTTTCAACACTAGTGATTCCAAATGTGTTTCTCAGATTAATGAAACTTTGGCTTCATTTAGAGAGAGAGGCTATGAGGATGAAATGTTAGAAGATGTTAAAGGTCATGTTCTATCTAATAGAGATTTGGCTTACCCCCCCCCCCCCCGATTTTTTGGTGAAATAGTGAGTAATCATGACAGGGAAAATAATAATGCTCATACAAAAGTTGTCCGATATATGACTACATATAGTAGATGCAGTGAAGGTATTAGGAAAATTGTGACCAACAACTGGGGCATCCTCAGGAGCTTACCCGAGCTTAACACCCTTAGCTTTAGACCAATGTTCACATATAGAAAATGCATGAACCTGAAGAACAGATGTTATAAGGACATGCAGACAGTGAAATCACAAAATAGAAGGGCTAAGCAAGGCACTTTTGCATGTCATAACTGCTGCTGTTGTGCACTTATTGAGAAAAATAATACATTTATGCATCCTAACAGTAAAATTTATTTCACCTTTAAATGTTTTGCTACTTGTAACATTAATATTTACCTGGCTACTTGTACAAAATGTGTTTTTATGTGGGCAAGTCAACCAGACGTTTAAAGGACAGGATAATAGAACATAATTCTGAAATTAGAAGAGGTATACTGTCCAAATCCTTAGCAAAGCATGTATCTGAAAAATGCCACCTATAGTTTTAAGTTCAGGTTTATGGAAGTCGTGATGGGATCTATTAGAAGAGGAGATTTAAACACCAAATTAGAAAGTAAGGAATATCAGTGGACCCAGGTGTCAACCAGATGGTCTCTGTTAAACCTGTTTTAAAACTCTGATGACTCTCTAGACTAAAACTTGTTTGTAAAATGTTGTATGTAGTTTTAAAAGTACATTACCTAGCACTTAATTGCATTATTGTTTGTTTTTATTGGTTGTGTGATTAACTGATATAAGAACTGTGACTATTTTGTGTGGTTATTAAGCAATGAAGAAGGGTACTGAATACCTGAAAGCTTTGCTACTTTATTTACTGTTCTTATTAAATACTTTGCTGCTCTGTTGGTGCCAGTCGTTTTGTTGAGGTCTGCTGAATCATTTTTAGAGTCTCAGAATACCACTAACTCTAACTGAACAGATGACGGTAAAGAGAGCAGCATTATTTACCAAACTGCTTCTGGCTTGAGAACCCTGTCCTAGAGTTTTCAGCTCATTTATTTTGGACACCGGTGCTTCTCATCACATCGAGAACATTGGAAAAATTGTCTAGTTTTAATAAACACTCCACTGTATGGAATTGCATTGATGCTCTGGCCTGTCTGAGGATTTCCAGTTTTAATTTAACAGATAGTATTTAGGTTATTTTCTGCCTAGTGCAACCTTCTTTTGGCTTTCTACTTTTTCCCACTATGTGGATTCGTTTTGTTGAGGAGTCTAGAAAATTTGTCATGATTAATCTTACTTGCCATAGCTCATTAAGTAGTTTATCCATTTCCAATTCAGACACTTTTTCTTTGATTCCTAGGATCTATATGTTTGTTCCATTTTCCAGGTTATACACCTTGTGGTTTACACCTATTTCAGCTTTTCTAATTCTGTGATTTTTTTTTTCTTGTGGTATGAATTTCTGTTCAAAGTTCAGTTTTTTTTTTTTTTTTTTTTTTTTTTGCCTTCTATGATGGTTTTGTTCCAAAATAATCAACCCTTACCATTGTCTAGAACAATTTGTTCAACTTTTTCTCTCTTGGGGTAGCTTTGAAAGCAACCATGTGACCTTCTCTTCCTTCCTGTTTCACCCATCCTGCCTTTTTTTCTGTTTGACAGGCACTACATTTTTTTCAATTCTTTTTCCTTGATCTCTCTCCATAGTTCTTTGAGCAGCTGTCGTCTTGCTTAAGCTTCCTGGCACCCCATCCAAATGCATTTGCCTTAATAAAAACAAATGTTTTGATTTTTTTTTTTTTTTTTTTTTTACAAAAAAGTTCTCAATAGTTATCGATAAACGTAGATGTGCTCAAGGGGTTGGTAAGCTAAAAATATAAGTAGAGGGCAGTATGATCAGGATGGAGTGTTTCACAGTTAAGATGCAGATTTCTACCATCTTCTCATATTAAAACATTGAGGCAATACTGTTGCCCTGCAAATTGCAGGTTAGTTAAACTCTCAGAGGTCCTCTGTCTTTGGCCTGGAAGTTACTTTTGGCATTATCCCTCTTACTGAGCAACCGCTCTGGCTTGGCTATCTTTGCAGACTTTAACCTTGTCCCCTAAAACACTCATCCTCATCACCCCTCCCTTCACTAAGGAGGGGAGGATGGTTCTGAACTTAAGGTCTTCTGATGGTACATCTCTTTACCTTCTGTTCCACAGAGTCTCTCTCTCTCTCCTCAGTCTGCCCCCCCCCCCAAGAAAATCCTTGCTCTCTCCTCAGTGTTTTTTTTTCTGAGGCTTCAATTAGCTGGTCTAATATCCACATAGATGTTGCCATCTAGGTTCTACCTTTATAAGTGTCTACAAGCACAGGAATCCAGCTGCCAGATGAGAACATAATTAGCCTGTACTGTTAAGTGTCATTCCATTAAAAGGTTGTTCTGATTACTTTAGTAATGTCCTCTCTCTACATGTTTCAGTAAATATTCTCATAGCAAAACTTCTGGACACCACCATGGCAAATGCAATATTTTGAAGCTTTTTATTCCACCATAAAAACAAATAGATAGCAAAGCTTTGTGTAAGCGCTTTCGGGTTATAATGAACCCTTCTTCAGACAAATAGTTTACTCTCATAAAACAAGCATTTAAATAGCAAAACTTGGCGCCAAAAATCCGCCTTAAAGAGATACTGACCATTTACAAATGTCAGTATTGAGAGTGCTTTATATTTCATCTTTCTTAAAATATTAAATACTTGTATATTATGTATTAAAAACAATGTTTAAATAAATGAATTCATATATAAAATATAAACACTATTAAAATATAAACATAATATAATATGAGAAAAACACGAGTTATCTAATATCTATTCATATTTCATATGATTAACCCATTAGTTTTCTATTATAATCCATAATAGATGCCTTAAAGAATTTAGTAATGCAAATAAAAATATATAAATAGAAATCATAAACTCATATATCTGTTATAACAAGATACATATCTATATATATATATATATATATATATATATATATATATATATATATATATATATTGGTAAATAAAAATATAAACATATATATGTCTTGGTATTTAAAACATAATGAATTCATAGTATAATATCATGTTTTATGTTTCAATGGTCTACTTCTCAGAAATGGCTTTATAGTTGTCCTATCATTTAAACCTTTCCCTTTTATCTGATTGCATGTGAATAATCCATCTGATTTCTTCCTGCTCTGTGAAATTTTTAATATTACCTAGTCTACTGTTTTTTTAAATAATTTCTATGACCATAAATTTAAATTTATGATCCATCCCATTATTTAACACATGTTCAGCTAGTGCATTGGTTTCATCTTCACGATTTACTGCATAGATATGTTCTCTTACCCTCTCTCTCAATGTTCTATTTGTCTTACCTATGTTGAAACAATTACATTTCTGACAGCTTGCTAGGTAGACTATATCTCTAGTTTTACAATCCGCGTAATGCTTAAAATAGTATATTCTCTTTGTATCTGGATGTATAAATGTATCGGTTGCCATCATATATGAGCACTGATTACATCCTCGACATGGAAATGTTCCCTATTAGAAGAAACTTTCATTTTATTATTATTATTTTCATAGCATAATAACCTTTTAAGAGATTTATTATTACGATAGCTATAACTGGGTTTCGACCCTACTATATCTCTTATTTCGTCATTAGCAGTCAGTATAGCCCAATTCTTGTCTATAATTTCTTTTATATCTTTGTTGTTATTAGAAAAGGGAATGTTTAATCTAACCCTAGTTGATGGTTAGCTATTACTCTTCTTTTCACTAATTTGTATATCAATGTTTTTCTTATAGTATGGTCTCCCTTTACCATTTCTATCTATAATCTGAGGGTCTAAGAGAACATCAGTTTCTTTATTAGAGTAACCTCTCTCCAAGAATTCATTCTTTAAATTTTCCATGGTTTGAACACATTTATTATCTTCACTTGTTTAATGTGATCTTCTTCTCCTTTGATTTATTACAATATTCTGAAAGACATGTCCTAGATGCGTGCTAGTACGATGAAGTAAATTATTCTTTCTACCCTTCTTCCTATATAGTGCTGTACTAAAAATTCCATTTTCTCTGGTAATGAGAACGTCTAGAAATTCAATTTCTGACCTTGACCATTTGCCTTCAAAAATCAAGAAATTGGTTGGATGATTGATATACTCTAAATCTTTCTAGTTCAGTGTCATTTCCTTTCCAAAGAGAAACTTATCTACAAATCTTTTATAGTATATGATGTTCTTAACATATTCTGATTCAAAGACATAAGTTTTCTCCCATTGAGCCATAACCAAGTTAGCATATGAATTAGCACAATGTGTGTCCATTGCCACTCCTTGTTTCTGGAAGTAATATTCATCTTCGTACATAAATGCATTATTCTCTAATATTAGTTCTAATAACATCATACATTTCATTATCATATTGGAGTCAACATGGTTGTAGCATAAAAATGTTCTCAAGAAACTCTAGTCCTTCATTGTTAGGAATCACTGTGAATAATGATTTAACATCTAAAGTTACCAGCCATATATCCAGTCTGTCCATTTCATTCCCTGTTTCTATACTAAAAGTATTTAAAAACTCTTGTGTATCTTTAATTATACCTTTTTGTTTTCCATACTAAATTCTTAAGTTGATTTTCAGCAAAAATGGAAAGGGGTTCAGTCAACCATCCTCTACCTGAGATTATCGGTCTCATTTTAGATAGATTTTCATGGACCTTGGGAAGACCTCTAATAGTCGGTATAGGAGGTAATTCTACCAGTAAATATTTATAAAGATCAACATTTATAACATTAGACATAAATAAATCATATAGGTTACTATCCATATCATGTATAATTTTGTTAAGCTGGATCGTATTAATCAATTTGTATGTTTCATCTTCATGTAGCATTGTTCTCATAGTTTCATCATAATAATGCTTATCTAGAATAACTATAGCTCCTCCTTTATCTGCTGGCCTTATTATGATTTCCTCATTGTTAGGCTAATTAAAGCCTCATATTCTCTATTATTCAAATTATGAAATTTATGGTTCTTTCCATTTTTACTATTCCACATATTAATTAAATCTCTTTCTACTGATTGTTCAAAAGCTTTCAACATAGGATGTAAATGGGGTATAAATACACTAGGCTTTTTGTAAATACATACATCATTTGTAGAGTCATTTTTAAAAAACATTCTCAGAGCAGTGTTTCTAGAAAAATTCTTCACCTTTAAAATAGTCAGTTGTATCCGCAGTCTTGTATCCGCAGTCTTGGACATTATAAAAGACGGTCCTTTATTAAGCAAAGTCTTTTCGTGAGCCTGCAATATATATTTAGATAAATTTAAAACAAGATCAGAGTCACTTACTTCTGCAGTTTGTTCTGCGAGTGCATCAATTCCCCAGACATTTTCTGTTTCTTGTTGAAGCTTGTAGGGGTCCATTTTTTCATTTCCCTGATGGGAAGTGGAAATGGACAACCTATTTGTTCTAAAAAAGATGAGTTGTGTGAACCTGTTAATGTTGTTTTTCTTCTGACATCTACATTCAGGTTCTCAAATTCATGTGATGTTATATCATCCTTGTTCTCTTGATTGAATGTAGAGGCCATCACTTCTTCCTCTATTGAATGGGGTATATTTAGTAGTCGGCTTTATTGATGAGCTGGCATTAGTTAATTTCACCTCATAGCTACTGACTAAAGCCTTTGTTGTTCGGCTTCTTTTTTCTTCCGATAGTTGTGAAGGAATATCTTGCAAACAATCAGATGGAACTAAAATGTTGTCTTGTCGAGAAATATCCAAAGTATTTCTATTAACCATTCGGTTCTGCTTAGGAATTTGTTGACCATTGTTATGTTCTCGTTCTCCATCTCTCTCCATTCTTTGTGCCTCTCTCGGCCACGACAAGACATGACCCAATTCGAAATCTTTAATATCTTGTTCTAACTTCCTCTTTTTAGTAAATAATAATTTGCACTCAAGATTATTCACATATGCACATTCTTGATTTTTTGAAGGCAAATGGTCAAGGTCAGAAATTGAATTTCTAGACGTTCTCATTACCAGAGAAAATGGAATTTTTAGTACAGCACTATATAGGAAGAAGAGTAGAAAGAATAATTTACTTCATCATACTAGCACGCATCTAGGACATGTTTTTTCAGAATATTGTAATAAATCAAGGGAGAAGAAGATCACATTAAACAAGTGAAGATAATAAATGTGTTCAAACCATGGAAAAATTAAAGAATGAATTCTTGGAGAGAGGTTAAAGAAACTGATGTTCTCTTAGACCCTCAGATTATAGATAGAAATGGTAAAGGGAGACCATACTATAAGAAGAACATTGATATACAAATTAGTGAAAAGAAGAGTAATAGCCAACCATCAACTAGGGTTAGATTAAACATTCCCTTTTCTAATAACAACAAAGATATAAAAGAAATTATAGACAAGAATTGGGCTATACTGACTGCTAATGACGAAATACGAGATTATAGTAGGGTCAAAACCCAGTTATAGCTATCGTAATAATAAATCTCTTAAAAGGTTATTATGCTATGAAAATAATAATAATAAAATGAAAGTTTCTTCTAATAGACAGGGAACATTTCCATGTCGAGGATGTAATCAGTGCTCATATATGATGGCAACTGATGCATTTATACATCCAGATACAAAGAGAATATACTAGTTTAAGCATTACGCTGATTGTAAAACTAGAGATAGTCTATCTAGCAAGCTGTCAGAAATGTAATTGTTTCTACATAGGTAAGAAATAGAACATTGAGAGAGGGTAAGAGAACATATCTATGCAGTAAATCGTGAAGATAAAACCAATGCACTAGCTGAACATGTGTTAAATAATGGGATGGATCATAAATTTAAATTTATGGTCATAGAAATGATTTTAAAAAACAGTAGACTAGGTAATATTAAAAATTTCACAGAGCAGGAAGAAATCAAATGGATTATTTGCATGCAATCAGATAAAGGAAAAGGTTTAAATGATAGGACAACTATAAAGCCATTTCTGAGAAGTAGACCTTTGGAACATAAAACATGATATTATACTATTATATATATGAATTCATTATGCTTTAAATGCTAAGACATATATATGTTCATATTTTTATATACTAATATATATTTAGATATTTATCTTATAACAGATACGAGTTTGATTTCTATTTATATATTTTTATTTGTATTACTAAATTCTTTAAGGCATCTTTTATGGATTTTAATTGATAACTAATGGATTAGTTATATGAAATATGAATAGATATTAGATAACTCATGTGTTTTTCTCATATATTTATATTTTAATAGTGTTTATATTTTATATATGAATTCATTTATTTAAACATTGTTTTTAATACATAATATATACAAGTATTTAATATGTTAAGAAAGAGATGAAATATAAAGCGCTCTCAATACTGACATTTGTAAATGGTCAGTATCTCTTTAAGGCGGATTTTTGGCGCCAAGTTTTGCTATTTAAATGCTTGTTTTATGAGAGTAAACTATTTGTCTGAAAAAGGTTTTGTTATAACCTGAAAGCGCTTACACAAAGCTTTGCTATTTATTTATTTGTTTTTATGGTGAAATAAAAAGCTTCAAAATATTACATTTGCCGTGGTGGTGTCCGGAAGTTTTGCTACGAGAATCTTTGATTAATCTGGACACTTTCAATCTACAACTGCTTTTTGTTTACTTATGTTTCAGCAAATAGTTCAGCGCGAGTCTAGAATCAAGGAGCCAAATAATATTTGGTATTTCAATGCTATAGTACAGATTTATTTGAATCTCATTCTAGAGAATGTTCTTTTCAAATTAATGTTATGAATACTTTGTTGCCTCACAGTACTTGTTCCAGAGTTCTGTTCCTCTCAACTGTGATAACTTTTATGTGAAGTCTTCATATCCTTCCTGTGACCATGTTTGTTTTCATAAGGTCCAACTGTTTCCGCCGACATCCGAAAGACATGTTGAAGGTAAATAGCTGTATGCGCATGTTGTATGTGCGTGGGTGGATCATTATAGGATTGAAGTATCAAAACTTCGAAATTCATATTGTTGGGACCATATGACCAAAGTTTTGAAACTTGGAACATTTTGAATGGAGATCGTTTTACATCACAGATCGGGAAATATACCCTTTTCTTCACAATAGTAGGATCTCTGAGTTTGTATATTTAAATTGCAGGGGGTAGGGGACACAGTGTGCTTGCCCTCCTGCAAAAATGTTAAAAAAAAAAAAAAAAAATCTAAATGTTTGAAATTCCAAAAATTTGATCACTTGTTCCCGACCATATGATTTTTACATTTTTGGAACTTCAGTCATCTGATAGGGATGCATGTGAGTATGTACACATCTTGTGATGGGCTGCCACTCCATTTAGGACTAACCTGTATAAGCACTACCCACGCAGGGATCTACTCGGACTCCCCCTGTGATTGAGTATGAGTGAATGAATACTGTTTGGATTCAGTTGTTTTCTAGCCACTGCATTTGATCCCTGAAAGTAAGATGAAACAGACATGTAAATACTCGGCATACCAGCAGATTTTTTTAGGGGGCTTTCTACATTTGGGAGTTATTTTACTCTACCCTCACCCTTTATATGTGTGTGCACCAGATGCAGTATATGACTTATATAATTGCCTTACTGTCATTTACTTGTAGGTGTTCCCATGCTGCTTCAGGACAGTCATCTGTTTGGAGTGTGGACTCCTTATCTGTAGTGCATGGGTCAGAGGTATAATTGACTCATCTAACACCCAGTGCTAGTCCCTGATCCCCTCACCTCTCAACTTGAAGGGGGGGTAAAGATCCACTGTCCCAGGCTGGTGTTCCAAGTTCCCTTTCTCCAACCTCTCAGTTCTACAACAGGCACTTTGCTATAAACCTGTGAACTTCTGCTTTTAAATAATAGCAAACCACTTGCTACAGCTTACCACATGCAAAGACTAAACTGCATTTCGGTACTGGTATTTAGAAATGGCAGTACAAAAAAGAATGCAGGAACTGTGCTTTCTGATCACTCCCCCTAACCTTACAATCTGGGGTGGCTGCCCCCTTTTGGCTTGGAGTGGCTCTGTACTGCAAAGTGGGAGATGCAAGACCATTACAGAGGTAGAGACTCAAAAGGCAATTGTGAAGGGCCATCTTAAAGATAGCTGGCATGACTACTCTCATATCCATTTCCCCTTGATATTAACTTAGGGGCTGTAGAATGCACTCCTTCACAGTCATAACAAGTCTAAATGTATCTGAAAGCATTTTTCTTTCAAATGAGTCCAGTCAGATCATGGATAAGCAAGAAAAGCCTCTGTGAATTTAATGGTTAAACTTAGCTTACAGTGAGAAATTAGCCCACCACAAAATACCAGAGAAAACAGAAATAGGGGTCAGAGTTATAAGTGCAATGTACTGTACCTGTAACAAAAATTATATTGTGAAACCATTGATGCATTTAAACTGTACACGTTTTAAGCTTTTGTTTTTCAAATGCTAATAACTATGCATGGCACAGGCAGTTTAGTGCTAGCTTGCACCGATGTATGTTTTTTGTCCAAATTAAATTACCTTGCACTGCTAACAAATGGCTAGTTATACTGTCTATCTATTTTTAATTATCATTAAATCTGTGTCCATTTTTAAACAACTTTTTCAGGTGAGAACCACTGTGGTAGCAAGCCAAGCAGGGCAAACCAGACTTCCCTGTTCCCAGCAGCCATTTCCAGCATTCTGGAGCTCTCCATTTAATCCCAGGTGTGATCTAGAAAAATAATTTTTCATTTTCTACAGAATCCTCGATCAGCTCTTGGATTTGTCTCCCAGTGAGACATAGCCATTACACATCCATTGAGAATGGTCAAGGGGGCCATCCTCACTATTTATTTTCATTTTTTTGTGTTAGCCAGGAAAAATTGGCTGGGAAGAGTGCATTTTTATTGCATATTCTCTCTAATTTTGTAAAAGTGAAGTTGCAGCAATAAGCACAATCAGGTTAATTAAGTAAAAAAACTATTTAAATTGTCATTATATAAAGCATATATACAATGAATAAAGAACAAGATTTCAGTGCTTGAGGAATATAGTATAGAAAAAAAATATTGCACTGAGAATAAATGCAGGGTATATTTTTGTAAGCAAAAGATTTTATTGCATGGCGCTTCCCATGATTAATTTTTTTACACAGGTTATCAACACAGAGCAGATCTTCCAAGTGCTATAATATGAGCTGTAAGGGTATTCTAAAGAAACAAGTATTAAGCTGCAGGTTTAATTATATAACCTAATCTTTGACTCTGTTTACAAATGCCATACTGATGATGACATAATTGCTATTAAAATTTGTACAGTGAAGTAGTACGTCAGATAGTCCAGTGCATATTGTAAGCTCTGTCTCGATCATCTAATTTTCAATACAGTTTATGGTGTCAAAGTCCTTTCCCTTTGCATTGTCTTGTTGCAGACCGGCCAGTGTGTACTTGTCATCGGCGACTTTTTGTGATTAGCAGTTCCTGTCATCTCAAGGTTGTTCATTGTTAACATGTACAGAAACAAGCTCATAACTGCAGTGCACTAACCTTTTGATTTTTTATATATATATATATATATATATATATCTATGTATATATATGGGTCTACCTGATAACACCGACACGCGAAAACACCAACGAAATCACTGACACTACAAAACCAAAACTCCAAAAACACGAAACTTCACATGCCCGACAAACCACAATCCCAACAATCAACAAACAAAACAAATCCCCTGTCCAAAAAGCGCACACACAACACAAGCACACCAAAAACCTTATAAACCTACACTAAACCTTACATACACAACTATCTATGCACTAACCTTAACCCAAACCCTAAGGTCCGCCACTATCGTACACTCACCTAACCCACACCCTAACTCAGCCCACCCCTAACCCTACAGTCTCACTATCGCACACTCACCTGACCTGCGTCCTAACTAACTTAATCCGCCCCTAACCCCACACTTACCTTAACATGTCTGTGTTCTCAGCGTCGGGATTTTCAACTGTCTCATCTCCGTTGTCGATCTTCTGGTGTTGATGTTCTCGTCGTTGGCGTTTTGCGGTTTTGGCATTATCAGGTAGACCTATATATATATATATATATATATGGGATCCGGTACATGCTCGACTAGCATATGTCCGAATCATATAACATCGAACACGCACACACAAGCCCTTTAACATCGACAAGCACTTCCATGTATGTGTGCCTGTTTCGTAGATCGGACTACAGTGCGGGTAAGGGAAAATTCCCTTTTCCCCACTGTAGTGCGATCTCGGAGTGAGAATAATAAAGTAGGGGGGTGGGGGGTACAGGGGGGCAAAGCCCCCCTGCAGAAACGTAGATGTATATATTTTTTTAACTATACATACACGGAAGCGCTTTTCGATGTTAAGAGCTTTCGTGTAAGTGTTCAATGTTTTGTGATTCGGACATATGCTAGTCGAGCACATGTCCTAGACCCATACAGATATAGAGATATAATTTTTGAAAGAAAATCACTTAACCCAATAGATACTCATTTCATGCTCATCAAAAAGCATTACATATTTACATGTATATGTTCTATCCATTCTTAGTTTTAAGATCAGGACAAGACCATATACACAGTGTTGGAGCAAAACACTGAGATGTAGATTGCATTATTGAACTAGAGGTATTGGAAAGTCCTACAGTTAATGTAGACTGCATGTAGAACAAGCAATACTGGTGCATTGTGAGGTTTACATTAGGTGATTTCTTAAATAACCTTAAAAGTCATAGAATGAGTTGTACTCCTGAAGGATGTAGGAGATTCCAGGATTTGGGATCTCCTTCCATCTGCCTTTGATGTGCTGTGGATTGGTGAACAGGTTTTTGTTGGCATCCCTTTTGAAGGCTATCTGATTATAAAGTTGCAAGGCAAAGAAAGATGAGAGTTTTTCTGGTGCCATCTATTGAGCAACTTTCCAGAAGCTGATTGAGTGCCTATGATGACTAGTATTTTTTTCTTTGCCTGGTCCATCTTTTCTGCACTTTCTTTTGATGGCCTCCTGGATTTCTGCAATCCATCACCAGTGTTCCTTATTCACCTTATTTCCATACATGCGTCTGCCACACATCTATTCCCATAATCCTTGCTGCTTTGAGGTGATGCCATTCTTCAACTCCATTTATTTCCTGTTCTTCCTGAGGTGCTAGAACCCAGAGTATTTCCTTGAACTCATGGTGTGCTTTCTTTACAGTCCTTCAGCATTGTCTGTCTTGACTTTATTGCCTACTCTGACCACTCCTTTCAACTGACTGTGGCAACCAGTGGTTTATGCTGTGGGCCAACTGTTTCACTCTGGATGATATTGTAATAAGTGATGACACTTGTTCAACCCCAATACCCTTTCCTTACTAGGAGAAAGTTTACCTGATTTGCATGTTGGCCACTCTTGCATGTGGTCATGCGACTGTCTGTCTTACTGAACCATGTATTGGTTACCACCAAGATATTTGCCAGACAGAAGTCTAGAATGACCTCTCCTTTATTACTGTTGCTCCAGCTATGTGGACTGTTGCAGTCGTTTCTGTTCTGTCGGTCTTGGTGTGCATTCAGGTTATCCATTATCAACACCAATTCCTAGATTTATCATTTAGGTCTTGCATCTGCTGCCAAAATGCACCTCACTATCACATCCTTGCTGTGGAGCCATAACTTTCAAACTTTTAGCACAAGAAATATGCACAAGTACAAAAGTAACGGGGAAAATGATCCTTTTAGCTTGGAAATGCCCACTGTGTTGTTCGAATTAACACCCCCTTGTTAATGTCAGTGAAAGATTAGTAGAAATATTGAAAAAATGTACTGTATACTTAGGACACTACATCACAGCTTGTGACCCATCAGTTCTACTATGAGTCTGTCACTAATTATGATATTTATCATCGTCTTTTAAAAGTTTCTTCCTCACCATTTGTAGTCTTTCATCCTCTTGAATTCTCAGGAGAAGTGGCTTTGTTGCACTGCCCTTCCATCTGGTCTCCTGGATATACAGGATATCCAGCCACTTCCTTACTATCATGTCATTCGCTTCCAAGCGCTGTCCTGTTAATGTGAACCTACAGTGAGTGTGGCAATACTTGGTTCATGTCTAGCAGGTTGATTAGTTTTATGTCCAGATTTTGATCAACAGAGCTTTGTATATCATTAAATTTAAATGTATATGAAAAGTAACAGAACGCATTGCACAAGTTAAACATACGAGGTTAAGCACTTTGAGCTGTACAAACTTGCTATTTAGGATCTGTAATCAAGTATTGTGAGCTATGTAAAAAAACACAAACAAGCTGGAGCTATTTACATATACAAGGAACATAGTTTGATTTGCAGGTAGCTGAATTTGTGGGATATGCAACCAAGATTTAGCAGTCAGTAAACAATATGTTAGCAATTATCCTTTAAAATATGAGCATGTGTTTGCCTTGGTTATATGATACTTAAGAGCTTTTTAAGATATCAGTAGAGTTTTTTCCTTTACAGTTGCAATTCCAGTAGGCAGGTGCCATTTTAGCAAAGGCTCATTCAGTAGTTGCTAGCCTGAAGGGAGGTCAAGTGAGGTGTAAATCGGCTGTGTTCCAAAGACAATGCGTGTTGAGCCTTTGAAAGATGGATAGTTTTAATAGTGGGCAATGGAACTCCATCATCAGTTTGTGTATTTAACAGAAAGGTGCCCCTATTCTGTACAGGTTACAAGCTGACAGTGTTAACAGTGGTGTTCCCTTAAGCTAACCAGGTGTATGAATCTTGGATTCCATGATCTGTAATATCAGACACATTCTCCAGTCTAAGTGTAGGAATATCCACTGCTATTCCCTTTCTAGCTTCCAGTGTTAGTAAGTGGAAACTTTATTGGAGGCTTTAAGCCAACAGTAGACTTTATTGGTTGTTTTTTCAGTCTGTAAGGTGAAATTTAAGTAAGGATTGAGTATAAGCCTGGAGTAGTTTTCAATTGATATAATATGCAGAGTTGTGTCCATTATTAATATTTTTGGTGTTTTTAAAGACGTGGAGGATGCCACGTTACATAAAATTGGTTTTAGAGGTGCTTACTAGTAGTTGATTTGCATGCAACCAATTCTACAAGGTAGAAAAATTGCTTTGTAACTCCTTTGTAAGGATGTTGGCATTTTGTTATTTAGTAATATTTGCATAAAGCTAACCATTTAAATTAGGGATATTCCAAGATATGTCATTGAAAAATGATAAAAGCAGTGGTCCTAAAATTGATCTTTTGAAACAGCTGTGTGTCATCTTAGTTGAGGATTCTTTCCAGTACCTTTTGTGAACTGAAATGTGACTTCTGGAGAGAACCATGTGGCAGCCATTTTATTAAGATGCATTGTGTGATCAGCTGTTTCAAAGGCTGGTTTCATACCCAGAAATATTGCACCTCTTGTAAAACTTTCTTATACATATTATTGTAACTTAGATTGGTGAGAGTATAAAGTATGGCTTGAATACTGTATTTTGGGTGAAATCCATGCTGTGTCCCTGAATATTATTTTTGGAAACAGTCTAAGATCTGAGAATAAATCAGTTTCTCAATAAGACACATGACAAGGATTAGTCATAGGATGAAAGTTTACTGTTGAAGCAAATAATGCTTTGTGTAATGGAATTAAGGCATGCTCAAAGTTATGTGAGATCAGGCCAGAAGATAAAGATTATAAATCAAAGAAATGTTAATCTGTGTTTTGGACGAATTTCATGGAAGTGGTTAATTATAGGCACAGTCGTCTTTAGTTCCTGAATCTGAGCCTTAGAATTTTTCTTGAAGTAAAAAGGCTGTTATTCCCAAGTATCTATATAAGAGGAATGAAGGAAACTGATTATTATGGAATGCCGCGGAGTTGATGAGGAGAACTGGCTGCATTAGTTTTAATATTTTTTGTAATTTCATGGTATACTGGTCCTCCTGTTTGCTTTGGAAACACTTACTGCATAAATAACAAATGATCCCGAATTGTTTAAGGTGCTTTCGTTCCCCACCCCCACCCCTCACTTGGATATTCCTTGAAACAAATGTTAATACAGAGCCTGGCGTCTTTATGTAATAAAATGTATTGTTCTGCCTCCCCTGGCTGTGCATAGCAAGTTTAATCTCCTAATCTGCAGCAAGATGTATTGAGAAGTTTACTCACCACCACAAATAATGTTAGACAGTGACTCGATTGAAATGACACCTGTGGAGACCGTTAAATAATTTAATGTTCAAACTGTCCAGATCTTAATAAAAGATGGCATTCGAAGGTCAAATAATGATGTTTTGACACACTCCAGCAATAGACATGTGGCTGCAATGGAGTCTCTCACACAACTGAAGAAAATTGGGGAGGAGGGGGGAGTTAACTAACAGAGCTAGGCTACAGGAAAACAGCTAGGACAAAATACAACAAAGGCAATTTCTTAGCTGAACAGCAAATACACAAGCATGTGTAACACCATGATTGGTATTCATTACAAATTTTAAGTGCATTCTTTGTTTTATGAAACTCCTGAGTGGGTATAGGTCCAGAAACCGAAAGAAAGTTAATTTGTAATAACAGGCTGAGACAGATACAGGAGGCAAACTTCTTGGGGCAGAATAGTGTCAAGGCATAGAAACCAGCTGGGATTTTATTCCCTTAAACAGCTTGACTCCTAAGAGGAAGTTTTGGTACACCGATGTAATGTCCTCCAGGATATCTGTAATTCTGTTTTACAAGGGGAATAGCAGTTACAGAAGTTAGTCGCACTTTGGCAGAATGACATGCTTTTGATGAGTAGGATAATGGGGGTTCTGCATTGCAAGTCACAAAAAAAAGGGGGAACTGGTGGTAAAGTACAGGAACACAGACCAAAACAGCTTCAAGCAAGAAAAAGTGCTACTCCACACTGTCAAAACTTTTATTAAAACGACAGAGCTTTCAGATAAAAATATCCTTCAGTCACTGAAGAAGGATATTTTTATCTGAAAGCTTTGTCGTTTTAATAAAAGTTTTGATGGCATGAGTAGCACTTTTTCTTGCTTGAAGTGGTTCTGCATTATAGCCACCATGCAGACAACTGACATTTTCATGCAGAAGATGTTTTTCCGCCCTTTCTGATGTATTTTATAACCAGGTCATAGAATGCAGAAACGCACAGTGTTTATTTACAATGTTTTTGAAATACTGTCCCTAAAAAGGCCTTGGTGTAGTTTCTGCTTGCCTGACCCATTTTGGTCCAGTACAGTAGGAAGTGGTTGTCAGGCAATCGACCAAGGAAAGCTGTCTAAAGAGAAGTCACTAATTTGTGGAATTATATAGAGCTTAAAGTTGGCAGGAATAATTGTATATAATATACCCATAGCTGACATGTGTGAAAAGCTTATTGGGGATATCAAAACATGTAGCTTAATTTGTAATGGAGCCAACCCCTAGAAGTAAATACTAAAAGCTAGTAGGGTGGTTGTGATGGGATGCCTTAGGCATAATGCAAATAGATATATGGAGTGCATAAGAATCTAGAAATGGGAGGAGTGGATGTTATCAGTCCATTCTAGATATGCTCACCCTTGTCTCTAACTGAAAGATTACATTTAATTGAGGCAAGGGGCATAGGTTCATAGGTAGGTATTAGGCTATTGGCCCTAGGGCCTATATAAGCCTAGCCAAAAAGGTACCCTGGCTTTCTCCACCCAAGAAAGATTGTTTTCCTGTGCCCCTTTCGAGCAGAGCCATTGCTCGTCAAAGATTACAAAAAATGTTACCAACACGTATAATCGAGTTGTAAATTGAGTCTGTAGTAGAATGAGGGGCAAAAGATCTGGAGTTCATCTTCCCTGTTTAGGAGTGCTATGTTGAAAGCAAACAGAATGGCAGGTTGCTAAACAATAAGGGGTGTAGTTAAGTTGAATGCCATTGTTCAGTCTGTCTTCCAAAAGACGATGCTAATGAAGGCAACAATTGGAAAACTGCAGTTTGACATTCTACAAATACATTAAGCTAATAAATGGTGCACAAGCGAGGCTTGGCAACATTGAGGAACTATTCACAACTAAAGGTTGTGGCCACTTTAGATGAAAAACTGGGCAAGAGACATACCAGACTTAATGGTGAGTGCAATGTTAGAATTAAAGGACTTGATCTGGGAAGTGGCAGTGCGCTGCTTATGAATCGGATTCAGATCTGACTGTTACATAATCTGTGGTTTGATTGTGACAATGTGCTGCCACATGGAGAGAGACAAAAGGATACGGCAACAAAGGGATTTGAGAGAGATGGGGGATTTGAGTAGAACCTGTAGACCATTGATGGTCTTTCATCTCCATATAATGATTAGGTGAGTATAGATGTAATCTTCACTGGTATGCTAGATTTTCTAATTTTTAAAATATCCATTTTTGCCTTATAAAGTATATTATAATTTCCCAGTTGGTCATGTATAATAAATGCTTTTCTTGCAGAATTTTCTGGATTTGCATTTATGTGAATAATTCAAAGTATTTCTGTGCCAGAGAGAGTAGGGCAGTACATATGTCAGTATAGCTAGCTGGAGTTTTGTAAAGATTTTTATTTGATTATCACACCAATTTGTACAGATGTTTGAGTTAAAAATACATTTGTAAAGTTACTTGTGTTAAAAACGTATCAACAGTATGTCCTGCTGGACAGAAAGAATGTATGCATGTATATTACATTGTATTGTTGTAAGTGATAAAACGTGTACGTTTATCAGAGAACTCTGATAGATTATATCATATGAATTAGATTACTACTAGGTGAGCCATTTTGTGAGCCAAGCCTGACAATCCAGACCTGTGAGTGAGATTCAAACCCTGTACCTTGTGCTTGTAAGGCAAACACCTTAACCATTAGGCCATCCTCCCAACCCCTAGGTTGGGATAGGGTAGAAAGTTGGAAACTGTGTTTCAGCTTTCAGATGCTGCCACAGATCTTGGCAAAGCTCTGTGTATTGTACCAGAGTCAGGTGACCAGAGGTGATGTAATCCTCTTACCGGCATCTGGTTTCTTTGGAACCTGACAGGAAAGATTTCGGACAAGATATAGATCTCATACATCAACACAGACAGACATCATTTGGCTTTTGCTGTGGGAAGATATTCAGCAGTCAGGGAACAGTAATTCTTTAGAGACATTTAAGGAGAACAGTTTAGTATTGTTTTCTACATCTGTAAGAAATTATCCAGCTGCACTATTTTATATGTATGTGATTGAAACTCTGTATTCGGTATTCTCCTGTTTTCTATTTTATTTTTATCATTAAATATTAAAATACCTTTCATTGTGGCTGGTCCTTTAGAGAATAATTTTAACTTTTTTAGAGTACTTATGCATGTTTAAGTGACACTGTGGCCGATACTGTAAGCCTTGCTGCTGTGGTCACACCCTACCATTTGTATTGGTATTAATTTAGGTAGCTGACTGGTGGCATCATTAACTCAGGAGTCTGGGTATTAAGGAGCACAAGTAGTAAATCTGAGACAGTTTTTCCCTGTCGTGTGTGTCTGTGAAAAACTCCTATCCAACTGTGTGCGTCAGCTACTTGGAAAAGGGACACAGAGCTCCAAAGTGGTCAGTGTGGAGTTTTTTGTAGGTCTGGAGAGAGGAGAGTCCATCCCCAGGTCTGGAGCATGCTCCCTGTGTACTCTTAAGGGAAATTGTGCTTGGTGCAGGGAGCTGCAATTGAAAATACTGTGTGAATGCATTTATGCTCTTAGTGACTGTCCCTCACCAGAGCCTGTGGTGAGGATTAAGTCTCCTTGACTGCTGGCCCGAAGTAGGGACCCATCACAATTTCATAAAATGTTGTAGAAAATGATGCAGTTGTATATTAGTACTAGCTGGCCTGTTGCTTCTTTTGTCTTATCCTAAACTGAGAAAGAATGCTTGTAAATATGTAATGCATGTATCTAAATGATTTTGGCAAATGAGGCATATTAAAAAATGAATATACTATAGTTAGGAGATTTTATACATGCAACACCAAATATCCTTCAGAATAAGACTTTAAGGACAGCTAATCACAACAAAGAACCACTTACTTGGTGATACCATCTTGAGGGAAACCAGTTTAACATACATATAGCTAATCAAATTCCAACTGTGTAAGGTAAAATAAGGACCCTCCCTTTCCAGTGCAATTCCTCTTGTCAAAGGAGTCAGGTCTTCATTTTAGCACCCTTACTATTCATTTTTATCTAATTCCTTTATGACCTTCACAACCTATCATCCTACATGGCTATCTTCAGATCCAATCACTCCCACTTACAGGTCCAAACTCATCTCCATCATGACCTCTTGTACCTCAATGAGCGGCTTATCTAACGCACTACTTCTGAACGAGTCTGTGCTAAGGGTACTTGCCAAAAGCTGACTGAAGCTCCCAAGATGCTTCACTTGCAGTTGAAGCAAACATCTTTTAAATAGCTAGTATTCTGGCTAGATCAGTCTCTTAACTTTAACTACTGTGTGTAGGAAAAAAACATAAATAAATGTTCAACTCTTCTGGGTCAAGAAAATCTCTGACTACATCAAAGTAAGGGCTATAGCTAAAATAAAATACTACTAGCCCAGTTAGAACATGAGCTAGCTATAACTGCTGCAGCCTTAGACAAAAAACATTGTGACCCTACAAACCAATTACAGTAAGAAGTCCCCTTCATTGTAACCCCCCCCCCCCCCAAAGGAACATCAGTGTTACACTGTCTCTCTGTCTAAAGCCAACTGGCTCACAATAAAACAGTCAGACCACCTGATTTTGCTTACAGTTGTACAAAACTCTAGCTCTCCTATCATTTTCACTTCTTGCAGAGAAACTACTGAGATCAAGTTGGTTTTGGTGAGAAGTCATTCACAACTGGCTCCTAATTTGCTGACTCCATTAACCTAACTTCACTGCTGTAACCATGAATTCTGTACCCTTGGACCTGGGAGTCTCTTCAATACATTTAAAGACCTTCCTTCCTGCACTGAATTCAGACTCGTCTTCCCTGCACAGCCAAGTCAAATGTCTGTCCCCCTCAGATAGGGGACACAGCTGTAAGAACATCCATTTGCTACATCTTAGTGGTTATTCCATTTCACTGTATCCATGACTGTAGAAAGTATTTCTCCCTACTTTTTCTCTGTGCTTCTTCCTCTCTCTCCTCTTTCTATTTTAGTCATATGAATGTTTGCCATATTTCTCTTGTTGCTGTATGTACTTTTTAATTGTATATCTGTAAAAATATATATGATTGTAGTAACCTGGGCTGTGCATATAACTGGTCCAATGAGATCAGCCCACTACCCTGGTAAGCTCAAATAAAACAACATTATTATTTCCTTGATTTTATTTTATTATTTTTATTATTCAATTTTCTGGCAAGGAGAAAGTAAGGATAGCTATGAAGAGGATGAAGAATGGAAAGGCTGTTGGTCCAGATAACATACCTGTGGAAGCATGGAAGTGTTTAGGTGAAATAGCAGTGGAGTTTTTAACCAGCTTGTTTAATGAAATTTTGGAAAGTGAGAGGATGCCTGAGGAATGGAGAAAGTGTTTGGTACCGATTTGTAAGAATAAGGGTGATTAAATTGATCAGTCACAGCATGAAGTTATGGGAAAGACTAGTGGAAGCTAGATTGAGGAGATGTGATGATTAGTAATCAGTATGGTTTCATGCCAGGAAAGAGCACTGCAGATGCGATGCTTGCTCAGAGTGTTGATGGAGAAGTACAGAGAAGGTCAGAAGGAGTTGCACTGTGTTTTTGTAGACTTAGAGAAAGCATATGACAGGGTGCCTAGAGAGGAGTTGTGGTATTGTATGAGGAAGTCTGGAATGTCAGAGAAGTATGCAAGTGGTACAGCATATGTACGAGGGTAGTGTGACAGCGGTGAGGTCTGCAGTGGGAGTGATGGATACGTTTAAGGTGGAGGTGGGATTACATCAAGGATCAGCCCTAAGCCCTTTCTTCTTTGCAATGGTGATGGACAGGTTGACAGACTAGATCAGACAGGAGTCCCTGTGGACTATGATGTTTGCAGATGACATTGTGATCGGTAGTGAGAGTAGGGAACAGGTGGAGGAGACCCTGGAGAGATGGAGATGTGCTCTAGAGAGAAGAGGAATGAAGGTCATCAGGATTAAGACAGAATATATATGTGTGAATGAGAGGGAGGATAGAGGAATGGTGAGGATGCAAGGAGTGGAGGTGGTGAAGGTGGGTGAGTTTAAATACTTGGGATCAATAGTTCAGAGTAATGGTGAGTGTGAAAGAGAGGTGAAGAAGAGAGTACAGGCAGGATGGAGTGGGTGGAGAAGAGTGTCAGGAGTGATTTGTGACAGACTAATACCAGTGAGAGTGAAAGGGAAGGTCTACAAGAGGGTAGTGAGACCAGCTACGTTATATGGGTTGGAGACAGTGGCATTGACAAAACGGCAGGTGTTAGAGCTGGATGTGGCAGAGTTAAAGATGTTAAGATTTGCACTGGGTGTGATGAGGGTGGACAGGATTAGGAATAAGTATATTAGAGGGTCAGCCCAGGTTGGAAGGTTTGGAGACAAAGCCAGAGAGGCAAGATTATGTTGGTTTGGACATGTGCTGAGGAGGGATGCTGAGTATATTGGGAAAAAGATGCTAAGGAGGAAGCTACCAGGTAACAGGAAAAGAGGAAGGCCTAAGATAAGGTTCATGGATGTGGTGAGAGGGGACATGCAGGTGGTTGGCATGACAGAGCAAGATGCAGAGGACAGGAAGAAATGGAAACAGATGATCCACTGTGGCGACCCCTAATGGGAACAGCTAAAAGATGATGATTATTCAATTTTCTGGCCCACAAACTGGAAATCACATTAGCATGCACTTCGTCTGTTGTTCCTGCAGCTAATGTAGACCATTTTAAGATCACAGAAATCCCAGTGATGGGGGAAAAATATCTGTCAACTTTGCAAAGTAATTTCTCTTCTAGAAAATGTTAGGGGAACTGCACGGTCACCACTTCTCTTTCATCCCATAAATGCTAATTTATCAATTTTATTGTTCCATGTAGTCGGCCAAGTGCCATTTTACTACTCCTGATCATTTTGTATGGCTCAGTCTCAAATTCTTGTGAATAATTAATGCAACTCATTTTTATTATCAAATGAACCCAACTTGATGAAACAGGTCAACAGGAGAATATTATAGCAAGGTAAAAATTAGAAATAAAAAAATAAACATTAGCAAAGGCAAGTATAAACTGACTGCAGTGAATTTTCATTTGGCATTCTTAACTGTATCACTCTATAGTTCCTCCAAAATGCTTTTGTTGAGTATACTGGCTTGAAATTGTAGTTTTTTTCTTTGAAATTTAAGTTTTTGTGACTGTAAAAATATAGGACTGATCATTTCAATCACCAATGTTTATTTCCATTTGAAATATACAAAATATTTTTATTATAGTTCAAATTATGGTTTCAGTGATTCAATATTTGATGTAATACTGCCAGCATATTCAGTATATATGTAATTTTTTTTCAGCTATGACATCATGAAGCATTGCTGGGAGTGGAAGTCACATGACCGGCCAAGTTTTGGTAAACTAATCAAAAGCTTGGAGTCCCTTATGAGTCATGCTGACAGTGTGACGCTGCTAACATCCACAAGCAAACTAGAACTTGCCCAATACAGACAAATAGCTGGTGTTTTCGACTAGCGTGTATAAGAGAACTGCAGTTCCGAATTTGGTAGAAATGTGCAGTTACTACTGAATCCTATTGCAAAGGAGGACTAATTCAGTGAGATTTCACTGGACAAGCAGAGCTCAAAACAAGTGACAGAATTAAATGTCAAAGGTGCTCTACAGATGAAGTACAAGATGGACTTATTTATTTTATTTTACTATTTTTTTTATTTCAACCAGCCAGTGTGATGACACAAAGTACAATTTTATTTGAAACTGTTTTGGCTCCAGTGGAGAGGTCAACTAGGTTTAAAAAGACCAGTAGACGTTTTTGTGATGGTATTCTATAGAAAGGGGGGATTGAGAGACATGAATAATGCCAATAACCTTTTAAAATGCGAGTAATGTATAGTAATCTGAATTGAGACATTTCTTGATGAGCATTTTTTTGCACTGTAATTTTCACCAGCAAGGTGCTGAGAATTGAAATCTACCATGACCCAACTCACCAGTTCTAATTCTGATTAATGTTCACAAAATGTTTTGGAATGACATTGGGTATGTTGGCCTTTTGTTGGCTGTTACATAAATTATCATGATAGAAATACCTGGCTTTGTTCATGTAAAAATCTGTTGCTATCTATACGTTTACATATGTTTAGACTTTAAATGTGTTCAGAAACCTGAATTTAATTAGGGAACATTATAATTTGTCAAGACTAATGCAAGCTGAAGATGACAGACACTTATGGTTTCCTTGTATTGCCTTCCTGAATTTTGCCACACCACTGTTTCACAAAAAGGAAGTATTAGCTTCTCATTGCATTTAAAAAGACTGAAGAGCTCTTTTACAATGACCGTAACTAAATGCAGTACCCTTGTATTTGTGAAGCAGAATGTATGAGCACTGGTGTATATATAGTTGTGCACAGTAACATTCAAGATTTAAAAAGTATTCAGACCCCTGTCTTAATGCACAATAATTTTGTACTGAAATAATGTAAAAGTGGAACTTCATAGCACTTCATCTTGAATATTGAACACTGCTTTAGGCAAACAAATTATTTTTGCTGATGTGCAATCAAAAAATGTTTGACATGATGATCTAGTATTAGCTGGTATAAAAACATCGGAAATTGTGCAGTACAGGTTTTGCAGCATTGTTGCTCATAAAATGGTAATGGATGAGTAGTTTAACAGAGCTCAAAAAGGGATGCAGTACTTTTGGAAAAATATAGTTAAATGCAGTTATCCCCTATTAGTAATGCTTATTCTTGGGTTCTTGCAGGTTGCTCAAACAAGAGCAGGCTGCATAATTTCATAAAGCTGTGAAATATTGATATGTCTAGCATTTTTATCTTAAGAGATGGTACATTTAGCTCTTTGCTCTATTTTTAATAGGTTTGTTTTGATGCATCATTTTCATTTTGGTTTGGTTTACAGAATAGTATGACTATGATGTAGATTTGCAAGTCAGTAAAAAAAATAGTAATTCAGACTGATAGCTAATGACATCTGATAATTTGCATTTCTAGCCTGATTTTGGTATATTACCATTTTAATTTTCTTTGGCTTCTTTTTCTGTGACCTGTGCTTGCTGCTTATTAGGGCATTATAATAAAAATAGAATATATCATATATGTAGATAACTGATGCCATATATGTAAATTAACTGATAAAGGTACAACTGATGCTGTTTCCAAAGACATTAACCTAATAAATGCAACCTTTGCTTGTCACAGTATCCTGATTATATTTTTTGAGTAAAAATCAGGATAAGCTCTAAAGCAGCTGCAGCTCTTTGCAGAAGTGGATCAAAGGTCTCCTTGTCGGTGCATTTCTATGTTTGTAATTTGCCTTTTACTCTGCAGTATCATGAGTGTTCAGAAAGGTAGTCATTTTTAAGAAGAATGTGTATATATTTTATACAGTGGGCCTCTTCCGATAGTCTTGTACATGTTTTGTGGAGTTGAAATATGAATGCAGATGTCAATACATGTCTTTGTAAAAATTAACTACAAATGATTAAAAGACAGTAGTATGAGACTGGGACTTGTAATCATGGTCACTAATATGGATGCCACCTATCCCTGCTATGGCAGTGAAATAAGACCAAAGTGAACATTTCATGAAAAAAGTGTTGTCTTGTGCCTTCCATGAAGCTCCCATTAAAACAAAATATGGTTTGCAGCTGGGAGACTATAAACATGTCACCAGGGGTATTGGTTATACATATTCATTAGCCACAAAACATTAGGAAGGTATAAACTTCATGTTGAAGAATAGTACATCTAAAACAATAGTACATCTTAATGCAGGTAGCTTTTGTCACTCTCCTACCTCGGATGCAATAGAGTTTTCATGGATTCTGTTCAAGCAGCTTTATTTTATACAAGCACATCACAATAGAGACTTACTGACTTTAACTGAAATAACTTGTATACAACTGCGATTATGTATGCTCTGTCTGGCTTCTGCTTCAAAATGGCACTAGGGATTGTATGTGTCTAGAATTTATGGTTGCACTTAGAGCCTCGCATGCTTCTTAAAGATATAGCATACATACTGGTACTGTGATCTACATCCTCCTCCTTTGAGAAATAGATCATGTAATGTTTGAGACTATTGGCTTGCAGAAATCATAGGTAATCCTTAGTCATGCACTATACAATACTAAATACACATGCATATACAATCAAGTCCACTTTACTGCGCATTTCACACCAGGCTTAGATGCTCATCCACAACGTGTGACATAAAACTAGGAATTAGATTTAGCATCTGGAACAGTTTCTGCAAAATGATTGACCTGTGGAATGTTCGAATTATTTACTGGAATGGAATCAGAATTTTGAACATATTCTGGTCTGGAAACCGTGTCTGATTCACTTTTAGATTGAGTCTGCATCACAGAAACAATGTTGTGATTGCAACAATGATGATTCTGGCACAGGAAGATGGCTGTGGTTCCTCCTGTACTCCACACCTTCGGAGCCTACCAAGTAGGATGTCTGCCCGGCACAGATACCTGTAATCAAAGCCTTGATCCAAAAAAACCTTTTGTTGTCCGAATTCATACCATCTCTCCTTCCCTCAACAGATAAAGTAATCTGCTCAAGCTATCGTAACATGATTTCTGGATATTACTCTTATTAAACCATTAAAAAATCTGGACAAAGCCCGACAATGTGGGGGGGACAAAGGCCCACAAATAAGGACATATTTTAAATATCGCTCTTGTAAACTTAGAAAGTTGCTAGAACAACAGGGTTTGTTTCACCATACATTTTCTAAAGGATTTGAAGTCTGAAAATGTATGTCATCATTTAGTGACTTCAATCCTCTCAATTTGCCAGAAAACCACATATTTTATGAGGAACAGATAAAAAATATGAGCCAAAAATCTGAATATTCTGCGAGTATTTGAACAGTTCATTGGTATGAGTTAATGTGTTTACCTAGCAGAACCTCACATTTAAGCTATTTGGAGGCGTTGTCTGCATTAGCATATTTTGTATGTTGAATATCTAGGTGCATAGTGTTATTAATTAGTTCCAGTGGTCTGGTCCTCCTAATTTATGTGCATTATCATGTTTCTTAATAAAAATTATTGGGCAGTGGTTATCCTTCAGCCAGGATATGGTGCTAATCAAAACAGCATTTGCTGAACACTTAACCAAGCCTCTGGAGTTGTCTGTTTGCTGTTGAAGCTATTTATGTTAAGCAGCCCTGTGTGTAATGTTTCTGTAAGGCTCCTGATGGCATTAACAGGAACTTCAGTGGGTATTACACAACCTGAGTTTGCATGTATTTTGGTGCAGTGGTTAGCATTGTCGCCTCACAGCAAGAGGTTCCCTGGTTCGATCCTCGGCTGGGATGCCTTCTGTGAGGAGTCTGCATGTCATCCCTGTGGTTGCGTGGGTTTCCTCCGGGTGCTCCGGTTTCCTCCCACATCCCAAAGACATGCTGTAGGTGGTTTGGACACACTAAATTGGCCCTAGGTGTGACTGCGTGTGAGTGCCTTCTGTGGAAGGTTGGGTACCGGGCCTGTAACTTGACACCATAAAACTCCACTGCCAATCATGAGCAGACATGTGGTCCACTGTGGTGACCCCTAACTGGGAAAAGCCAAAAGAAGAAGACTCTTATTAAACAATTGAGCCTTGATGGTTTTATTATTAAGTTTAGGCTGCAACAAACTTGAAGAAATGGGTAGTGTAATTCTAGTTTGCCTGGAAAGTAGTCTTTAAGCAGGTGAGCCCAAGAATATCATCACGGGGTATGTTTCTGATATTAAATAGATTCAAGAACACTTTCAGTGTTGCCATGCTTTGACCTCTGCACTACATGTTCAGCTAGACCATTGGACTGAGGATATTCAGGACTAGTAGTGACATGTACAAAGTCCCATTCTTTAGCAAATTTCTGAAATAACTGGCTAGTGAATTGAGTACCATTGTCAGAAAAAAGTTTGTGTGGACTACCATGAATTGAGAAATGACATTTCAACTTGGTAATAGCAGTGGATGTTAGGTTAGGTAGTAGATCAGTCTCAAACCAAGTAGTGTTGATTGTTCCACTCTGATATCAGTTGGTACAGTAGACCAAGGTAGTTCAGGAAATGGACTTGGCTGAAGTGGTTCTCTTTGCAGATGCAGTTGGACTATTGCATATTGAACAAGAAAAGTACTCTATCAATGTATTTTGGTAATGCAGGGTTAAATTACTAATTCTCTAGCTCTTCTCTAGCTCTTCTCTTAGTGGATGTGGATCCTGGGTGACCATGATGCAAAATCTGGATATATTGATAGGAAGCAGGAACAACAGTTTTAGGACCTTTGAAAATAATGGCATCTTCCATCAACAACTCATCTCTGTACTATGTTTCCACTTTAGATTGCTTTGACAGCCATCTGTTAGAAATGCTACATCTAAAGAAATCCCAGTCTCTCTGCACCACATGCTCAACAGACCTCAACCTCATTACCACAATCAAGAGAACCTGATGGAGGGACAGGTTCATAACCCAGAGACTGCCCATGCTATGTAATAGACTTCCCATACATGTCAATCAAAGGACCTCACTGGCCCTCTTCAAGAGAAATCTTGAGTGGATGGGACATAGAAAATTCACCGTGTAGGTACTGGGAACTTATAGTCTGGTGGCACTATGCCAGGGTAATCCTATGGGCTAGGCTTGTAAGGGCTCCAGGGCCCATTAACCTAGTACACGCCTATAAAACTATCTGACATTTAATATAGTGATTGAGCTTTTCTAAAATTGGATCTGTCTGAGTGTGATCTTAACTCAAGTCTAGTGGTGGAAAAATTATGCACTAACATCACATCAAAGTCAAATTTCTCTGCATAAAACTTATGTTGTATTTCTGGATGAATGGATAAGGTATCAACCAGATAGAGCAATTTGCCTTTGTGTAGACAATTTAGAAACTGTACTTTTGCAATATGGGCATCATTCTTTGTAATCTTACTGGAGCGGAATCCACAGGCTTTTTTAGAATAGTAACTAGAGGTTTGTGGTCAGTTTCAATCTGAATAGCTCGATCATTAATACAGCACAGTGGTGCAGCAGTAGCATTGTCGCCTCACAGCAAGAGGTTCTCCGGTTCGATTCTCGGCTGGGGTTGCCTTCTGTGCAGAGTCTGCATGTCCTTCCTGCATTCATGTGGGCTTCCTCTAGGTGCTCCTGTTTCCTCCCACGTTACAAAGACATGCATCTGGACCATTTCTCCTCGGGCCTTTGCTGAAAATTGGCTCATTCCAAGTCGGACTTTCCCGGTTAAATGTAAAATAAAATAATTAAATACAATCATGAAACTTGGAACATACAAATACTACTGCCAAAAGCTCCTTCTCAATTTGAGCATACTGCATTTAAGTTTTGGTCAGTGTGCTAGATGCATAGGCTACTGATCTGCCCTCTTAAAGTATAACTGTGGCTAGACCATATTTTAAAGCATCACAGGAAAGAGTAACTGGTTTATTCACATCATAGTATCTTAATGTAGGTGGGGTGGCAATTTCCTGCTTGAGGTTTTCAAATGCCTTCTGATGCTGTTCCATCCATGACCATGCAACATTTTTGTGAGAGCGCTCTCTTAAAGGTGCTGTCAACTCACTGAAGTCTGGTATAAATTTGCCTAAATAGTTGACCATGGCCAGGAAACGCTGTAAAGCTTGTACATTATCAGTTGCTTACATTTCAAGAATAACTGCTTTTTTGGTCTGGTCAGGTCTCGAGTCTGTAATTGTAAATAAATGAGCTACATATATAACTTTTGAAAGATTGAATTTACAATTCAGAGGACTGAGCTTCAAGTTTACTTAGTCTCTGTCTAGAACTTTCTTGAGGTTTCTATCATGCTCTGTTTCACCATTGCCTGCAACCAATAGATAGTCTATTATGGCAGAAGGATAACCTAAAACAGATTTGCTCCATTGCTCGCTGAAAGACTTCACTCACAAAATGTATTCCAAATGGCAACCTTAGGGCTCTATATCTGCCAAATGGAGTAGCAAAAGTAGTTAGAAATGAGGATTTGTGATTCAGCATCACTTGCCAAAACAAACACTTTGCATCCAAAACAAAAAATACAGTGGCATTCGGTATTAGAGCTGCAACTTCTCGACTGTGAGTACTGGATGATAGTCTCTTTAATGCTTTGTTCAGATCTCTTGGGTCAATGCATATTCTGATTTCATGTTTGTGTCTTTTGGCTTTTTCCCGGTTAGGGGTCGCCACAGCGGAACTCCGGTCTGCTAATGATTGGCAGTAGAGTTTTACGTGCTGGCTTGCCAGGCCTAACGCACAACCTTCAACGAAGGAAGGCCTGTTCACACATGTCTCCACACAGAAGACGCTCTGAGAATCGAACGGGCAATGTCCAACTGTGAGGCGACAACGCTACCGCAGCACCACCACCACAGTCGTATATTCTGATTTCATCTGAGACTTTTTTATGAGCATCTACCATGGATGACACCCATTCAGTTGGTTCTGTGACTGGACAAATCACACCTTGCTGCACCATGTTATCCATCTGAGCCTTAACTTTATCTTGCATAGCTATCGGAACTCTTCTTGTTGGTCTGACTACTGGAGTGACCTCTGGATCTGACTTCATAGAATACAAGACTGGAAGTTTGCCTAACTTATCTAAAACATCCACATGCTCTGAGAAAATGGCTTCAGAGAAATTAAAACTCTGAAGCACTAATGCACCATCTATATAGAAAGCTTACTACTTCAGCTCTACTTGATAAACTTGCTTTTTTTTGTGTGACCTTCTTTACAATTGTGTGAGGCTTACTTGATTTGCAAAACTTTTGCAAATGGTTCCTTTTTTTACACTTGTGACATTGCTGAGCAAATGCTAAGCACTTCTCTCTTTTAGACTCATGATTCGGACCACAGTTGCAACAGTTAACAATAAAGCTAGATTTGGGTTTTGTTGATTCATGCTTGTACTGCACTGAGTTGGTGCAAGCTCCTTTCTTAGAACTTTCTGGAAAGCCACATGCTTTCTTTGGAAACCCTCTAGCTGCCATGTGCTTTGGCCTGCTCTTTGCCATGTGTCGCATACTATCTATATTTGCTCTAGAGCCAACTGAAACCATGCTCATCATTCACAAGCATACTTGTGTTTTGTCACCTCATGGATTTGACAAATCTCTATGGTTTTGCTCAACATTAAATCACTGTCACAAAGTAAAATCTTTCTCACAGCAGCACTATTAATACCACACACAAGCCTGTCCTTTATCAGCTCATCCTTTAAATCACCAAACCGACACGTTTTAGCTCTGTTTCTCAAGTCAGTTATATAATCTGCAAATGTTTCCCCTGGTTTCTGATTTCTTGTGTAAAACAAATGCCTCTAATATTCGTCTGGGGGTTACATATTTCTCTGAACTTGCTCTTCAAACACTGTGTCTTCTCTTGATTCAGCTTGTACAACAATATGACTGTCTGCACCTTCTCCTTCATATACTGCTGGTGCATACACAAATGAACGCACTCTTTCTATGACCGCTGACCCAGCTAGGATTAGCAAAATGAATGCCCTGGTGCATGCGTCTCTATCTGCATAAGCTGCTTTTATAAAAATATTGTACTCTTACTCCAATATTCTCTAATTCTCTAGAATATTCTGATCAAATACAAGTGGTATGGGCTTTTATAATCTGTCCGCCATATTACCACATACCAGCGAAGGGTTTTGCAAATGAGCACAAACATACACACACACCAGAAACTAATGCCAGTATTTGTTCAATGCCTTTGTACTCTGAACTTATACCTTTTGGGCTTTTCGGAATTATGCAAATGAACAAACTTTAGTACCTTTGAATAACTGAACTTTACAAAACAAACTTCTCAGGTGCTTTGGTACTTTTGTAATATCGTTGGAAAGACTAAAATGGTTGTCATGTATCATTTTAAGAAACATTCAATAACTTTGACGTGACTAGCTCACAAGGACTCTAATACTCTTGTAATGTCATCTTTTGTAAGAAACACCTCTTATGAGTCTAAGAAGCATGTCAAGTAACGGTACAATGTGAGTAAATCTAACATCTGTTTCCCAAAACTCTAACTTTTCAAAGTAATTGCACTTTGAGAATAACTGCACACAGCACAATAAAATGTCCCCAGAATGGTGGTACCTTGCTAGGCAACTCTCTACAGTACAAGAAACACTCTGTAATGGTGGCACTTTGCGAGTAGACACACCCAGCACAAAAACTTTTCGAAATGGCTGTGCTTTAACTGTATTTCACAAAATAGTTGCACTTTGCACACAAACTCTTCAAAATATATGCACAGTAATAAGCACACACTCTAAGCACTTTTACATTGAGATACTTTGAATAACTTTAGTTATGCCCTTGATACAATACAAAGTTGTAGCTATACCAAACATGCTTTATTTTTTTGCTTAATGCTTTTTTCATTCTTTTATATTTGTTTTGCTGGTTTAAGCCCTTTTCATGCCCAATGTATTTTCTTGTGCTCATTTTACCCAAAACATGCCCAGCTTTGCCTTAAACACACTTGTTTTGCTTTAAACATGCTCATTTTGCCTTACTGTTAATCTTTTCATCAAATACTTTTATTTTAAACATTTTCTTTAGTTAACAAACATTTCGAGCTTGCCTGATGATGTGGCCTTTGCCCTTGTAATGCCCCTTTTTTGTCTTTCATATCAAATAGTTTTTGTTATTTCTCATTACTTTGATTCTTTCTGGCTCTGTTTATGCTTTTTTCTTTCAGCTTTACCTTCACTGTCGTCTTTGCACCTCATGGCTCTGAATTATTATTCTCCCTTCAATCCCAGTTCTGACACCATGTTACTCTCCTACCTTGGACAAAATAGAAGATTCTTTGTGGGTTCTGTTCAAGCAGCTTTATTTTATACAAACACATCACTATAGGGACTTGCTGACTTTTAAGTAACTTGTATACAAACTAGCAACTCCGATTATGCATGCTTTCTCTCTGGCTGCTACTTCAAAATGGCACTAGGGATTGCATGTGTCTAGAATGTATACGTGCACATACAGCATTGCATGCTTCTTGAAGATATAGCATACATACTGGTACTGTGATCTACAGCATTATTTATAAAATATCCTTGAAGCAAACTGCGTGCTGAACTGGCAATCTGCAGCACTTAAAGCATTTTAAATGTTTTCATGAAACTCGCAGGGTTGCTAGCTTTGCAAGAGGCAAAAAAGGACGAAAGCAATAACTCTTGCCCTGCTTTTCTTCACTCCTTGCCTGCTCTTGCCCTACTTGCCTTCACTCCTCGTCTCTCTTGCTGTTGTCCTTCATACTCATTTTGTAATATAAATTGATCTGTCAGCTCATACCTGTGGTAGTTGGAAAGTCTCTCTATTTCTTAAATATGCTTTTTGGATATGGTTGCATGAGCTCTTGGATATGATTATGGAAAAGGTATTCTAGCTTCTGTAAAGTACCCTTTGACATGATCACATCACATTATAGCAATGTTTGTACAGAAAATGTGAACTGGAGGAAGAGACTTAAACTCTGGTGCTCTGTTTATTGTGGCAAACAGAAAATCAGTATATAAAGTTATTTTTCAAATTTCTGGCTCGGCATTCATATTACTGTATAGTCCAGAAAAAAGAGAGAATGGTTGGTTGCAACTTGAGCTATTTCCATTTGTCTAATGTGGTAAATCTAACACAAGTCAGACTATTAGCAAGAAATGTTTAAACTCAGTGTTTCCCTTAAATCAAGACCCACAGAATGTAATATTTTGTCCAAAGATATTTTCTAAAGCATCAGGTTCAAAGTCCCAAAAAAGAAATCAATATACAAATTATTAACCTGTTAAGGGCCATGTGCAAAATCATCCAGTCAAAAGTCAAAAACATCAAGAATTTGAAATATAAAACTGTCATGAAGATAAAAACATGAAGGGTAAGAACCCTTCAGCTCATTTGAGTATTATGATTTGGACATTCTGGGTTGTTTTGCCTTATGAGAAGTAAGACATGGTAAAACAAATTCAAAGTGCTAAAACAGAATGAATGTATACAAATGCAATTGTAAAGAAGTAAGCACATAGTTTCTGTACTTCTGTTTGGCATGTCTAAAAGCTAAAGGTGAAATTGGTCCAACTACCCCATGAAACAAATACACATTGTATGCAACCATAACACTGATATCCTTCACAAAAATGCTAATTTAGTTACAAGCTTACAAAGTTTGCCAGAAGGCTATTACATACAAATGAATCCTGATGCTATGCCAGTAAAATGTATGGCAAGGAAATTACTAGCAGTATGCAAGTATATGAAAAAGAATATCCAATATTATGAGTTTTTTTTTTCTAGCAAATACATGCATGCTCAGTAGCAATTCTGCAGCTGGTCTTTGTATCTATGGAGACAATCTGATAAACTGGCTACAGTCTGGTGGAGAATGATTGACTTAAGGAAAAAACTGAAGAGAAATTGGCTAAGAGATAATGTTCTCTGAAAGCATTCAGGGGTTTTCCCAGCTAGGAGAGCTATAAAGAAAAGAGAACCAATTAGTACTTAGCACAGGCTGTGCCATGTGTCTTGGCATGTTGACATTCTTTTAGGTTAACTGAAGTCTGTGAGTGTGGCTGCCAGTTTGTGAATGTTGCTCCTACTAAGAGGGTAAAACTTCAGTATTGGAGATGTACATAGTTTTATGTGTTAGCATTAAGCTAATAGTTTTTTAAGGGCTTTCAATAATGCATAAAATTTTGTAGGATGTGTCAAAGGCTCAAATGGATTTGACAAGAAAGTGTAAAAGTTCAACCTATCAAACTGTATATGCATGTAACACAAAAGCTGGAACTAGACGTTTAACAAAAAAGGTGTACATAAAAGGTGGTATTTTTTAATGCAATGATGCTTTCTGTAATATCTTTAAATGTCAACAGTCTCACAGATAAATACAAAAAAGTAGTGAACTGTATTAAAAACAAATCTAGAGTGCAAATAGCTATTTTACAGGAGACGCACTTAGAACTGAGCATGTGAATTTGATAAAGCTTTTCAGGATAGTTTAGTGGAATACCTGGGACAAAAGAAAAGAGGAGTACTTGTATTAATAGCAAAATGAGCTTCAATAGTGATAGAATAGCATAATAATGGCAGATTTCTAGTGCTAAAGGGCTACTGGCATGCATTTATATTCCACCTAAAACGGTTATAATGGAGCTTAGGAAAATTCTGGGAGAAATAATCAGTTTCCAGAAAGGAATATTACTCATAGGTGGAGACTTGAATGTGATTTGCAACAATGAAGATGTGTCTGGGGTACCCAGAAGGGAAAGTATAACAAAGGAGGGTCGATTTTTGAAGACCTGTATGAAAATATTTGGCTTGGAAGATGTGAATTCAGTAATAGGTGTTCAGAGTGAATTTACATATTTCCCAAGATATAAAAACTGGGCTAGGCTAGACAGAAATATGCATTTAATTAAAGGTCTTGATATGCACCCACTAACTATTTCAGATCATATTCCAATAATAACTAAAATAAAAACAGAGTAATGAAATAAAAATGAGAGACTGATGCTTTCCCGCCTATCTGTTGAAAAGAGAGGAATTTATGGAATGGGTAGTGAAGGTTATTCAGGAGTTACAGGATAGAAATTTCTTCTGCAAATACAGCTAGGGAGTGGGATAAAATTAAGGTGGAGTTTAAAAATATGGTGAAAATAAAAGAAAGGGAGCTATAGTTAAGTAACAAGAATTATTTAGAGGGACTGACAAATGATAAAGTATTGCAGAACAGGGGTATCTCACAGAACAAGAAGAGGATCAACTGCAGAATGCCGAGCAGAAAATAAGGGATTACCTCAATATTATGCATGAGTTTAGAAAGATTGCTGTTAAGCAACTGTTTTTTGATAATAAAGCACAAAAACTTTTAGCACAATGACTCAGGCAACAAAAAATAGAAGACTGTTGCCAATCTTAGAGAGCCTATAACAAGGAAGGTAACAAGATCCTGTAGAGGTATTAGAAATATTTCATACATTTTATGAAAGTCCGTATAAAGCAGAGAAATGTGGAAATCAAGAAAAGATACAAATGGAAATGTTTATGCAAGAATTAAATATGCCAAGGATAGAGGTAGATGAGGCTCAATTACTACCAGTTAAGATAGGAGGAGATGAGATTAAAATTGTGATGTATAACTAAAGGAAATCTAAAGGAAAGTCCACAGGAATAGATAGTATTCCTGTAGAAGTTTGGAAGCTAGGAGGGAAAAAACTGACATATCTGGAAGGTTTTGTTTAACAGTATTTTAAGAGGAGGAGTACCAACATCCTGGAAGAAAGTGGTGGTAGCTGCAATACTTAAAGTGGGTAAAGATCAATCAAACCCAGCTTCATACAGGCCCATTTCAATACTAAACCATGATTATAATGTGTTCATCTCTATAATGGCTAAAAGAATAACAAAAGTAATGCCAACATTGATAGGATCAATGTGGTTTTGTGGAGGGGAGGCAAACATTTGACAACATTAAAGCCCTGATGATCCAGAAGGAAGCAGAATGCAAGAAAATACTAATGCTGTTGGTCGATCTTTATGCAGAGAAAGCATGTGTCAGAGTAGGCTGGGACTTTCAGCAGGACAATGGAAGCATTTGCATTGCCTGATAAAATTATGAGATTGATTAGGAGGATGTATGAGGGTTGGAGGTGAAAATTAAAGTGGGTGGGGTCCTCTGCTTGATTAGAGAAACTGGGAAGGGGTGTCCTCTTTTTGTATTATATTTAGAACCATTGGCAAAGAAAATACAGGACTCAAATTCAAGGATATTGTGTGGTATAGTAGTCAAGAAAAGCTGCCTCTATTTGCAGATGGTATTATTTTATACCTGACAAAAACAGAAAGGGACATTACAGTATACATTTTGAGACAGTTTCAGATCTTTTTGGGATACAGAATTAATGAAGCTAAAAACAAAGGCAATAGCAGTAAATTATGTACCCACATATATTTATGGGGACATGATAAAATGAAGTATTTGTGTATCCATTAAAAATTATTCTGGTGTGGCAGCTAAGGATATGTGGGAGGAGACTAAACAAAAAATGATACAAAAACTGAGAAAATTCAAGCTTTGTTATATGGATAGTAAGATACAATCAGTTAAAATGTTTTTAGCCCCTTTATTTTTATTTATTTTATTTTATTTTATATATTTTACATTTGACAAAAAAACTAAACAATGAAAAAAAATACATTCAAAATAAGAGCATTCTAACTTATTCTTTCTAATTATTTTTTTTTGTAAGAGGTAGGGTAGTAGGAGTAGAAGGAGTTAGAAGTTATAGACAGTTATTACATTATTAAGTGGACTAGTGGACTATGGCAGCTTTGAGCCGCATTGCATTGATGAGATGAGAGTTAGCTTTAAAGCAACTTAAGAAGAATGGATAATATATATATCATGGGAAGTTTGTTCCATTTTACCCAGCTGGCGTTGAGAAGGAAAGTCTCAGCAGAGTTATTAGTTTTTGAGTTTTGGATTAGGAGACGGTTGGATGACCTCAATGGGCGGGGATTATTACATTACAGGGAAGTACTTTGGAAGGGAGAGCATATTCAGGGTTATATATGATTTTGTGTAGGGGGACTAGTGAAAGTGAAAGTAATGGGTTAGGAAGCTCAGACCAGTTGAGTTTGGCTAATGGTCCCATCCTTTGCTTGGATAGTAAAGTTAATGGGGTAGGACTTTTTGTTGGAAGAAACAACAACATTTTAGAATCTCTGCATATTGTATACAACTGGCATTAGGAGTAACTGTATGCAGATCATTGATAAAAGTTGGTTGACTATCATGAACTGTTTTTCACAACATTTTTATTTATTTTTGCTAAAGGAAAGTATGGGGATGGGCCCTATAGTTAGAAAGATCAGTGGAAGTGCCTCCCTGAGAGTGGATTACATAATTATCTATGATATCTTCAGATCATCAGCTCTACTGGGGAAGCGGCGGGTGATGAGTTGACACTGGGTAGGGTGTAATTCAGCTCAGCTGTTTTTTGCAAATATTCAGCTGGAGTTGGGGTCGGCTGAGGTGTGGAGGGTTTAGTTTTTTTAATAGTTTCCAGTTACAGAAGATAGTTCTAGTTAATTTAGTTAAAGTTAGTTTTTTTTTTGTTTCTTTTGTTTCTGTGGGTTTGCTGTATGCATGGGGCTATCTTATGTATATCTTATGTGAGGTGGGTGGTGGTCACTTAAACTACTCTAGAGAGTACAGAGATGTATAGTGATCAGGGTGCTTATTATTTTGTACCCACCCAGTCTATGTCCTCTTCTGGTTAGGTTTCCCTAGCCTAGTTGGAGTATTAATAGTTTGCTATTAGTTTGCTATACACAGGTCAGGCATATTTTTATCAACCAGAGAAGTTGTGGATAGCAATTGATAGAGATGAAGGACTGATTCTAGTGGGATAAGATGATTCCTCTAGCAGAACAGGGTGGATTGGGATTACCCAATTTGTAGATGTATTTCAGAGCAACATAGTTAAGGTTCCTATATATAGCACAAGCAGAAAACTATAATTCAAAGTGGAAAGGGATGATGATGATGAAATGGGATAAGATCAAGAAACTGAGACTTGGATTGTGGTTGCAGATCTAGAACAATAATCATACAGAATATTATATTCATAAAATGGCAGAAAGTATTTTAAGAACTAAGCCAACAAGAGAATGGAGAAAGGAGGTTCTGCCAATAGAAATGACCGCAATTAGGGATACAGACAATAGGGAAGAGGGGGCTGGAATTTATTGGAGAAGACTGGCAAAGGAACCAAGGTGTTGGGAGTAAATTCTTACCAGGGATAGCACCAATGACCCTCCTGGACATGGGTAGTTATTAAATGCAATCTTGGGTATTGATTAGTACCTCTAAGGTATTACATTGGGTTGAAATGGCTAGGCTTAAAATGACCTCCAGATCGATAGCCTAATAATTTCTTATGATCCTGTGATAGATAACTAGAGAGGGAAAGCTAATAGAATGGGAAGATGCCTAGAATTTATTTGGACTGTGGGTTGGAGATGACTTCCCTATCAAGGATTGATGGAGTATAGTTAGAGAGAAATGGGGGGAGGGGTCCTCAACAAAAGACCAGCATTGGTAGAGGTTTTAGTAGAATCTAGAACAGAAGCTGACATTAAAAAGAATAATTAGTACTGCATATAAAATATTGCATGATAACTATAATAATCAGAGAAGGTTAGAAAGGATTGGGAAGAGAGACTGGATAAGCAATTCACAAAGAAACAATGGGGGATATATGTATGTCACCCAATATGCAATAAAATCTAGAAGATTTAGGATTTTTGCTTGGAGATGTTTACATAGATATTTTACACCCCAGGTAGATTCCAGAGAATTTCCTGTGGCAAACATTAAATTTTGGGTGCGACTGGGAGTAAGGATGTAATTGGTAACATATTTTCTAGGAGTGCAGTGAGTTAGCAGATTCCCCACGGACTACTGTCAGAGATGCTGGGTGGGCAGATTGGTGTAACAAAGGAGATGATTTTTCTGAGCTATGATACAGAATCAGAATCGCCTAGACATAAGGCCTTGCTGAGATTAATTATGGTGGCTGTAAAAAAAGCAATTACTAGAAAATCAAAATCTAAACCAAGTGTTCTGGAAGTTGTGAATATAGTAGCAGAGATAAAACACCCAGAATTGGGAAAAGGATAGGAGCAAATTACATAAAAAAAAGGGAATTGTAGGAAAAATACAGGGGAGGAATGAGGTTTAAAAGAAGGCAGGACTTAAACGAGCTATGTTATGGTTGACTGAAAATGACTGAGTAGATAAATGATGTATAATGTTTGCAACTGGGAGTGTCAGTATGGTTTGTGTTGTAAAATGTTTGTAACTAGGATTTGTGTTGGTATGGTTTGTTTTCATTTATATAAATGTATGATTGCCTATGTCATAAGTGATAAAGATGTTTCTTTAATAAAAAGGAGAGGAACGGAATAATTTATGTAATGTTGCTTGGGTTATGTGAAATATAATGTTTATAAATGTGAACTTGTTACTACAGTTTGATTATTTTTATATAAATGCAAATTTGCCTATTTTGCAAGTGTTAATTCAGTAAAGGTGTTTTGTTACAGGTAGACGAGGCTCAATTCCTAACGGTTACAATAGGAAGAGATGAGATAAAAATGGTGATTTATAACCAATCTACAGAAAAGTCCCCAGACATAGATGGTATTCCTGTGGAAGTTTGGAAGCTAGGAAGGAAAAACGATAAAGATCTGGAAGTTTTAGTTTCAGTATTTTAACAGGAGGAGAAGAACCAACATCTTGGAAGAAAGCGGTGGTGGCTATAATACCTAAAGAGGGGAACAACTCATCAGATCCAGCTTCATACAGACCTATTTCAACTAAACCATGATTAGTGTTGGTCTATAATGGCTAAAAGAATGGCAAAAGTGATGCCAAAATAGATATGGATCAATGTAGTTTTAAGGAGGGAAGACAAACTTCTGAACATTAACAGAACATTGATGATTGAGATGGAAACAGTGTAAAAAAATACCACTGTTGGTGAGTTTTGATGGAGAGAAAGCATTTGATTGAGTAAGGTGGGATTTTGTGAGCAGGGCAATGGAAGCATTTGCATTCCCTGATAAAATTATAAGATTGATTAGGATATTTGAGGGATCGAAGGTGAAAATTAAAGTGGGTGCATTCCTCTCTGATTTGTTTGAGCAGAGGAACCAGGTTAGGGGTGTCTTCTTTCTCCTTTATTTGCATTATATACAAGACCACTGGCAAAGAAAATAAGGGACTCAGAAATTTAAGAATGTGGTTGGCATGGTAGTCAAAAGGTGGCTCTATTTGCATAGGGTATTATTTTATACCTGATAAAACCAGAAAAGAACATTTCAATGTTGTGGAATATTTTGAGGCAGTTTCATGTCTTTACAGGATACAAAATTAATGAAGCTAAAACAACAAGGCAATGGCTGAAAATTATGTACCCACACATGAATTGGTTCAGTAATATCCATATTTATGGGGACATGATAAAATGAAGTACTTAAGAGTATGGATTAAAAATTATTCCTATGTGGCAGCTAAGGATATGGGGGAAGAGACTAAACAAAAGATGATACAAAAACAAAGTGGAAGCTCTGTTATATAGATATGGATAGTAAGATGCAAGCAATTAATTTTTTTTAGTCCCCTTAGTCTTGCACACATCATGGCATATTTTTTATCAGCCAAAGAAGCTGTGGAGAGCAGTTTGATAAAGAGCTGAAGGATTTTATCTGGGAGGGAAAGACAGCAAGAGTCAAGTGGGATAAGCTGATTCTTCCAATAGAAAAATGTGGACTGGGGTTACGTAATCTGAAGGGGTATTTCATAGCTGCACAGTTAAGACTCGTACATAGCATGAGCAGAAAACTATAATTCAAAGTGGGAAGGGATGATGAAGGGGGGGGGAGCTCAAGAAACTAGGAGAAACTGGGATTTTGTATGGAGGTCTTTAGGGAAAATAAATCATGCAGAATATTAAATACATAAGTAGCAGGAAGTATTCTAAGAACTAAGTCACCTTGGGAATGGAGAAAGGAGATTCTGCCGATAGGAATGACTGCAATTAGAGATGCAAACAAATAGGCAAGAGGGGGCTGGCATTTAGTGGAGAAAACTGTCAAAGGAACCAAGGTATTGGGAACAAATGACTAGAGAGGGAAGGGTGTAATAGAATGGGAAGGCAACAAGAATTCATTTGGGCTGTAGGTCAGAGATTGCCTTCCCTATTAAGGATTCATATCAGAGTATAGGCAAAAAGAAAGACATAGGGGGTTCCTAAATGAAAGACCAGCACTGGTAGAGTTTTTTAGTAGAATCTAAAACAAAAGTTGCTGTTAAAGGAATGAATAATAGAGCATATAAAATTTTGCATGGTAACTGAGTCAATTGGAGGAGGTTAGAAAGGATTGGGAAGTGAGATTGGATAAGCAATTCACAATGAAACAATGGATGGATATATGTATGTTTGTATGTCTCCCAAATGTGCAACAAAATCTCGAAGATTTAGGATTTTTGCTTAGAAATGTTTACATAGGTATTTTTATGTCCATTGTAGACTCCAGGGACATTTTCTTCAGGTAGACAACAAACGGAGGTGTGATGGGGAAGAAAGAGGTAATTAGCAACATATTTTTTGGGAGTGTCATGAGCTGTTAGACTTTAACGATTACCTACAGACTACCCTATCGGCGATAGTGGGTGATCAAATTGATGTAGCTAAGGAAATGATTTTTCTGAGCTATGATACAGAATTGGAATTGCCTACACATACTAAGGCCTTGCTGAATCTAATTATGGTGGCTGCCAAAAAAGCAATTACAAGAAAATGGAAATTAGATAACTAAGTTAAAAGGAGAACAACTTGGAAAAAATCACTAATAAACGAATAAAGTCCAAGTCAGAAAGGCCCGGTAATGGAGGATTTATTAAACACAAAACACACACACTAACATACCAGAAACGCTGCATTTTCATTAATAACTTCAGATGTAAAACTCAGGAAGTATATAATCCCCATAATACATAGCCATATCCATTAAAACCAACCAATCCCTAAACATCATTAATTTCACAAAACCACAAACAGTGTTATAAAAAATGTAAAATTATATTGAGTAAAAAATGTGCTCAAAGGAAATGTTCAAAAATGTATTATACCCATTAAAAAACACTGCAATTAAAATGCTAGTCTCCATAAACATTAAAACCCATTCTAAAAACACTGAATCATAAAAAAAATACAATGGCACTATCTTGTGGCAAACTCACATTTAACACCCATTCATCACACATTTAATAAATGTATGTTAAATAGTGAATTGAAACAAAAACCTAATATTAATAGGACCACAGTAACACACAGAAAAAAACTTTTACATACTTTATTTTCACTTAAACCCAAGTTAAAAATCTGTAGCCTTGCTGCTCTCATCTTGAGTACTGGGATTAAGGAGACATTTTCACTGAGACCGGGGGGTTTATTAGATTAAAGAACAAGTTGCCAATAAAGCTCTCTCTACTCTATAAACCCCCCTTGACATCCAGATGGATGTCCTCCAAGACAAAAAATAAAAATGTTGCTCTTCAACAATCCTAAGCAATGTCGATACAGGGCGTTCCTGGTATTGTTCTTTATATGATTCACATGTTCGCATATTCTCTGTTTCACCTTCCTTTCTGACTTACTGCCACACAGCCGTACACAATTTGGCATGTATAACCACCCCTTTAGAATCACACACATGTCTTACTAGTAATGCCTGTTCCTAGCCTCTAAATTCACAATACTATCATGGTTAATAAGTACATTGTGAACATCTTCCACACTTGTACATTCTGAATTTAGCATGATTTGGAATATTCTTACTTTATGTTCCATTAGATCTTTCAAATTATAGCCCTTCCTGCATATACACTTGAGTGATGCATTAAATAACCCATTCAAATCTGTTAAACTGGAGAACCCGTTCCATCTCCGTTATACTTTTATTAGCATCTCCATTGAATTCAGTAATAAAGGCATGTTCATACTCAAGTCTGATTCATGTTTTCAAATGCCCCCACTGGTATTGTGATTTTCTTACCTAAAATAGGAGCAAACTTATCTACATGGCCATCCTTTACCTCTTTGTGTATGTCATCTAGCAATGGGAATGGGTAACTGCTATCCTTGAACATATTAATTAAAAGCTGGCATTGAGCTTCAAAATAATTGTCCAAGGTCACCCTACTTATCCTAACAAATTGACCCTTTACAATAATCTCTTTTCGCGTAGATGGGTGGGCACTTTGAAAATTGAGGTGTGAGTTGGAGTACTGATTTATAACCTCCATTGATATTCTCAATAACCACATCCAAGTATTCTAACCTTGAGCAGTCAATTCTGTAAGAAAATTTTAGAAAGCTAGTAGTTTGCTTAATGTAATCCAAGAATTCATAAAATTTAGATTCCATGTCCACCCAAAAGATGACTGTATCATCAAAGTGTTTGTATAATACTCACTACACACACATATATGTATGTACATATATCTTAGTGTTCATAGGTGTGTACTAGGCCAACGGCCCTGGAGCCTTTACAAGCCTAGCCCATAGAAGTGCCCTGGCATCATGCTGTCATTAGTTCCCTGTGTCTCTATCAAGTAGAGCCACTGGAGTGCTCCCCGAGGTAAACTTTCTATTTCCCATCCACTCATCAAGATTTCTGGGTCAGTGAGGTTCTCTGCTTGACATGTATGGGAAGTCTGTTTCAGAGCATGGTCAGTCTCTGGGTTATGAAACTGTCCCTCCAGCATGTTCTGTTGATTGTGGTAATGAGGTTTAGGTGCCTGGAGCGTGTGGTATGGAGGGATTGGGATTTCTTTAGGTGCAACATTTCTAACAGGGCTGGGTTAGACATGGCTTTGTAAGTCAAGCAGAGATTGCCTCTTAATAGATGATATGAGATAGAGAGAAGCTGAAGTTTTGAGTCTCTTCATGTAGAGCATGCGTTTAAGGCCTAGGATAGTCTTCATGAGGTACTTTTGTGGCCTTTCCAGCTGTTGCAGGTATTTAGTGAGGTACATGCCAAATGTGGCATTTTACTCTGACTGGTCTAATGAGGGAAGAGTAGAGAGAGATGACCTCTTTCTTCCTGGATGAAAAACCCTTGGTCATGAGATGTGCCACACAGGACTTTCTGACCACAGTGGCAATGTGGTGGTCAGAGAGGTTGCTGTCAGCCTGTGTCCCCAGATTTCTTATAACACCTTTGGTGATCAATGGGCTACTATCAATGTGGTAAGTGGTGGAAACTGAGTTTTCCCAGAGGGAATGATGGTGCAGTTCAATAGTTTTTGGTTAATGGCTTTGGAGGGATCAAAAAGAAAATATGATTAAATTCCATTTAGTCAAGTAATGGGGCTGTAGGGGACATGATATGTGGCTTGCCCCTGTGAAAAATGCTGGAAATGTAGTATTTTCTCTGCCTGTTAGCAATGTCCTTATCAGGGCTTTAGCCTCCATCTCTCTGTTGGCATGCAAGCCCTGAGAGGCTTGGTTCCCAAACCATTCTTTTTAGTCAGCTTAACACTAGTTAATAGTTTGGGGGAGTAGAAGGTGCCCCAAAGATTTGGAAGCTGGTTGGCTGTTAGAAATATAACCCATACAGCTATGGCTATGGCAGCAGCATTTGAACATCTACTGTTACAGTAAGTTTACTTGTACAACTGTGCTTTCTCTCTCAAACATTGTTAGCATGGAAGATGACTAATACTTGATAATGCTTACATGGTGCTGAACCAACATAATACCTCTTTTCATTCTCCTTGGATTTAAGTAATTCTTTTTAAGCTTGATAGGGCTGCCAGTTTATTAGGATCATCAAGTTAAACATTTCCAGCTCCCAAATGTGCTGGCTATATCCTTGTATAGTACTGTCCAAGTCCATGTGGCCTATGCTGGAGACCTCACGCAGTCATCTGAACATTATTTAATCCACACTGTCCTGCATCCAGAACAAGATCATGGTTAAATAGGGCTCCGGGCAAGGTGATGAACTGGGGATGGCTAGCCATACAAATATCCCTTAACTTAGCTGCCTCTCTAATTACCAGAAAACACTTTTATGGTTAAAAAAGAAAATTGTTAACTCTGTCTGTGTACATGTGATTTTCTTCTTCACCTTTACAGTGATGAAAGATCTGGATTTAATGTAAAACTTTTATTTCAATTTTTGCATTAAAACTTTTGATAAAACAAAGTGCTCACACTGAAATCAAATTTAACATGAACAATAAACTTCTCTTCCTCTGCCACTCACTTTTATTGAAAATGACATCTGGCAGCCCTTTAACAATAAGTGTTATGTTGGGATTCATAGTCAAATGCCATATATTAAAGTACTAATTGTGGAGGAATTCAAAAGGCAAATGTGTAATGGATTTGCTAACGATCTCAGCTAGCCCACTGCATGCAAGTGTCCCTTTTCAGGAGCACTGCCTGATGAAAAGATAGTCACACAGAAGGCAAATGAAGGCTAAGAGAATCAAACTCTGTACTGCAGGAAGCAGCTCATTAAGATCTTATAGCCTTACTCATCTACATGAAGCGATAGACTGTTATAGCCCAAACATAGTGCATTTCACACACGTGTACCTGTAAAAAAAACAGCGAAAAATGTATTAGTATTTAAAATATTAACATTAAACTTGCAGACTTCATGCTATCCAGTTTATTCACAGCTAGATGATAAACACATTATCAACAGTCAACAAAACTAAGAAAACAAGTATCATACCCAAAGAACCTGGCTCATATAATGATGCTCCTATTTACTAAAATGAATTCTTTCCTTTACACCTGAAGTACTCTGGGATGAGGAACCAAGTATTTGTATACACCAACAGATATGACCATCATTTACAGCTACTTATATGATTGGATCAGAGGTTTGGCTGGGATCAAATACTTAAGTAATGATCTAGAAGTGTATTTTAGCTTGCTGCTGTGAGAACCGAAAAGTGCAACCCATTACACCCCCATGTCATCCCAACCTCATAGCTCAAAAATCAGGACAGATTTTAACTATTAGTCTGATATATACTTACACTATTGCTAGCATAGCAGGTTGTGTATTTGCATGCATTTTCTTAATGGTATAAAATCTGAAACACATTTGTCACTTCACAACAAATGTCAAATTTGATGAGGAACAGGCCACAAAAAAGCATTAATTGTTGAGAACTGTACCCTTTACATACATATATGCACACAGACATACTTGGTTAGTCATTTTTATGCATGTACACCTCATATATCTGCTTGGAATCACATGAATGAATAAACTGATAAATAACAGACAAGAAATGTATCTGTCTGATGCTGTTAGAATCATACAGTACAAACTATTACACTTCCTCTCTGCCCTCTCAACAACTTAGTTCAAGAATCAAAATCAAAGGCATAGAAACAGGAAAAGATTCTAACATTTCCTCATAGACTTAGAAAGTTACTAAAATAACAAGCTTTGCATTAGCAAGCATTTTCTGAAGTCAGAAAAATTAAAATAAAATATTGGCATGGCTCTGAGAGTCCCCTTAATAGCTTCGGCTAGGATTCCCCCCCTCGGCATAGCTGAACATCTTGGGTTTGAGTCCTAAATGACAGACAATATTTTCCATTCACTTCTGTGATTCTGTCAATGTCTGGGTAGAGGGTTTTTCTGGGTTCTGTATGTGCATGTGAAGATGCAGTCTGAAACACACGCACCTGTCTTTATTTAGTAACTATAGTCTGCAACAATTAGCCTGAAAGACATAGATTTTACAAGCAGTATATCAGAATATCTCTCAACTTCTTTACTCAAAAAATTTGGACATAGCTAAAATTGAGAGACAGCCAAAAAGGGACACATTTAAATGTTATTTTATCTGTTTATTAACCAGGTAAACCCTGTGGACAAAGTGTACATTTTCAAGAGTGACCTGGAAGCACTGTCTGGCTACAGGACTTGCTAAATGCCACATAGGAGGTGAAGACTGCAAACATTGTACTTTTGACTACAAGAAGCAGATTAACATCTCAGTGTATTAAGTGCAGAACAGCTCTTACTTAAAAAGTTAATAGATTAATAGGTTTGCCAGAAACATGCATTTTCTGAGCAACAAAACTAAAACTCCAATGACTAGCATTACTGACACCATGTAATGTTCAGTGATTTACAGAAAATGAAGTGGTTAGTGATGGTTTGGCAGATGGTGATGAGTAAGGCTACAAGCTCTTAATGACCTGCTTCCTGCAGTCAAGGGTACAGGGTTGAATTCTTTCAACACCCATTCATGTAGTGTGTTACTCTAGGCAAGTTGCTTAAAAAGGCAGTGCTCCTGGATTGCCCTAAAATAAATTTTCTGAAATACGAATATGAAGAACTTCTAATGGTTGGCATTATTGACTTAATAGTAGTGGCTTACTGTTTGATAATTTGTTTGATCTATGGATTTTGGATATTTGTGGAGTTGAATTCAAACAAGACTTCATGGAGATATCTGAACAATTTTTCATGGAGATTGTGACTACCTTCCACTGGACTAGTATTCCAGGAGCCTCAATCCCCACCACTGGCAGTCTGGCAACAGTGGGTGACATTCACTGAGAGGATGACAGGTACACAATATTTCCAGATACAGAACTCTGCATCAAGTGCAATCTCCCTTAAGAGCACACAGAGACCACAGTCAGCTCGGGGCTGTTTTCTTTATCCAGATCCCCAATAAGACTCCCCACTGGCACAGCTGTAGAGTTGAAATCTCAGCTGAGTGCCCAAACCAAGGCCTCCAGCACCCTCAGTCCAACCAGTGCTTTGTGTCCCTGCCCAAGTAGCTGACACACACACTTTGAGATTTGATTTACACACACACTTGGGAAAGGCTGGCCAAGGTTTACTAGCTGTGCCCCCTTCTGCCCAGACTATAAGGTACTTACAACTTCTACCCGACACTCCTGCCAGCTACATTATGGCTCTTCCAAAGATACCTAATATACTGAGTGTAGTTAATATTAATACAAATGGAAGTTTGACCAAGAGCAAGGCCATTAGGAGTGGCCCACACAGTGTCACCAAATAAATATGCAAGTACTCTCAGAACTTAAATATCTCTACAATGATCAGCCACAATGAAAGGTTTATAGGTTGGTATTAGGTTGTCGGTCCTAGGGCCTATACAAGCCTAGCCATAACAATTCCCTGGCTATTTCTTCCCACCATATTTACTTCACTGGACCCCTGTCTAGCAGGGCAACTGACGTGATCCCTGGGGTGAATTTCCTATCTCTCCTCCAATCACCAAGGTTCCTTTTGAAGAGGGCCAAAGAGGCGCTCTGCTTGACATGTATGGGCAGTCTATTCCAGAGTCTGGGGAGTCTCTGGGTCAGGAACCTATCCCTACAGCATGTTTTGTTCATTGTAATGACAAAGTTTAGATCCCTGGAGAGTCTCTCTCTGAGGGATTGGGGTTTTTTTTTTTTTTTAAGTGTAGCATGTCCAACAGCTCTGGGTTTGACGTGGCCTTGTATGTTAAACAGAGATCGCCTCTGAGTAGACGATATGTGACAGATTATAGGTAGAATTTTGTTTAGACGGTCAGCATAGGGCATCTGCTTTAAGCCTGTGATTCTTTGTCAGGTATTTCTATGGCCTTTCCAGTTGTTGCAGATGTCTTGAGAGGTACATACCAAACAGGGTGTTGTATTCTATAATGGGTCTAATGAGAGATGAGTACAGTGGGACAATGACCTCCTGTTTTTTGGATGAAAAGCCCTTAGTGATGAGGTGTACCACATAGAAGGATTTCCTGACTGTTGTGGTGATGTAGTTATCGAAGGTGAGACCACTGTTCACCTGTGTCCCTAAACTTTCGTTGTTTAGTGTATTGCCACATATGTGGTAATTCACGGGTACATGTTTTTTCCCAAAGGGGATAACTATACATTTCTTGGAATTGAGCTTGAGCCCATGGCTTTGGCACCAAGCATCTGTTTCTGTAAGGCCCTTTTGTAGAATATCCACATCATTATTTGGATTCAATAATGGCTCCCAGTTTGCAGTCATCTGCAAACTTTGTTAGCCAGAGTCCCTTAGTGTTGGCCTGTACTTCAGAGAAGTAAATACCAAACAAGCGGTCCCAGGACTGAACCATGAGATACTCCACTTATCACTTGTCTGGAGCTGGATTTGGAGTCTGCTACTTTTACAGTGCGGGTTCTGTCAATAGGTCAGTTGGCAACCCATCAAGTGATGTAGGGATTAATGCCCACCTTAGTAAGTTTATCTATGATTCCAGAGTGGGGGATGGTGTCGAAGGCCTAGGCGAGGTCCAGATAGGTTGTGTGGACCACCTTACCCTTGTCCATGGCTCTGGAGACTGATTTGAAAAAAATCATTTGGGTTCAGGAGACAAGATCGGCCCTTCACAAACCCAAACTGCGTGGGGTCCAGTGTTTGAAAGTTGCCAATGTCTTTGTTTATAAGTTCCATGATATATTTAATAATAATAAAAGAACAAGATAATAGTATGTATATATTCACAGTGAGATCAGCGTTCAAAATCACAGGAAATATTTAAAGCAACATTGAAGAACAGGCTCAGACAAATAAAGAAAAACAATAAGTAAACTAAGCTTCACTATATCCCTGACTGAATTTAAGCAAATTATACTGTTCACTAATAACTTACTTAATTAGAACAAGGCAGATGACGTGGTGAATGGTACTACTTGTTTTCATGCCCAAGAGTGAATACAAAATGCTCTGTCATTCTAAGAGACTTCTCAAAATAATTTCTAAAATATTACTGCTGGGCTAGTTTGTAGAATGACATCATTGCTGGTAATATGACTTCTAGTTCTCATGCAAACCCCTATTGCTGGCAGCTGGCAGTATTTAGTACCTACCTCTAAATACACCCACAAAGGCTTTTGCTCAGATATTTGGCAGGTTCTGGAAGTCATAAAACAATTGCATACCTCATGCTTCCAGAGTAGTGATTAGTTCACCCCAAAGACACTAAAGAAAGATTACTAGTACAGACTTTTGTGTCTCTGGCTGCCTTGAAACCTATGAGATAGCATCTTTATGGCCTATCCTATAAAGGGATTTAATTTCAGATATTCTTCTGAAGTTTGCTGGACTGAGGTTAATCCTTCAGCTTCCTCTGTTAAAACATATACATTTAAACAGTTATAATAGTGCATGTACATTTTTGTTCTCTCCAGTAAGGCACACTGTTTATACATTTCAAACACAAGCAATTTACAAATACCTTTTCAACACAAACATCTGTTCAAATCAGTTTGATATACACATGACATATGGTTCTAATACATTTGTAACACAAGCATCATAAATCAATTTGATATACAGAAATGACATATAATTATTTACAAAAGTCCAGCTAGCTGTGTTGGCAGTGCCTCTTTTGTCACGGGGACCAAACACGCACAGCTTGTATCTTCTGTGAGGATGAGGTAAAAGGTAAATCCTTAACTACTGTCCACTTATTCTGCAAGCTGGAATTTCAGACATAGTTCTCCCTTAAGATCCATGAAGTCACTTGGTTCAGTTCCAAGAATAAGACTTCCAGAAGCTTCACTCATCAAAATAAGTACAGCCGAGTGAGAAATTAGATTTTGTGGCTGTTCTTTTGGCAAACAAAGCCCAAATGTAATCAGGAGATGGGACATGTAGTCTATGTGAGTGAGTTGTACCTTTAAGAAGCATTTCCAAGGACAGCACGTGCATATAAATAGCAAGCATGTGCTAGCATCGGTGCCATTTTGAGAGTGAAGCCAGATTGTGAGCATGTATGTGTAAGATAGTCAGTTTGATTATAAATATATCTAAGTTAAAGTTACTAAGCCTGAATCCTGATGTGTTTGTACATAAAGCCACTTCAACAGAACCTACAGATGTGTCTGTTTTATCCTGACCAGACATGTGACAGGACAGATGCCAAGTAGAATCACTTTTTTTTGGTAATGTTATCCCCCCCCCCCCCCAAGCTACCACTGATCCTTAGACAGCTGCTTAGGTTGCCTGGTGTTGGATTCAGCCCTGCCTACATCATAAGTCACATTGCATTACTGAAAAAAGTTTCACATTCATCCATAAAAATCAGTACCAAAAATTTGACAAAAAAATCATTTAACAGAAAAAAGTAACACAAGTGGTTATTTGTAACAACAAAGGGCCCTAGCAGCATAGTGGACTCCATTCCCCAAAGTAGTACGACTCTAAGTATTTATATTATTTAGATGTGGTCTGTGCACGCAGCCCCCTAAGTCAGATGCTACAGAATTATTTGAGAAACAGGAGAGTTATTCACAAAGAGGAATATGCCAAGGAGTTAACACATGAGAATTACAAGTAACCATTTTCCTAAAGAACATTATTGTGGAGGTATACGCGTCCTCCAGCCTCCATCTGAGGGCAGCACTCCCTCCACTACTTTAAGATTCTCCTTCCAAGGCTGCTCTGTTTTGGGGCAAGTTAATAATTACCTACCTGCATGTCTTTAAAGCTCACTCATCCACAGGGAGGACATGCAGACTCCGCACAGAAGATGCTCCAGCTGAGAATCAAACCGGAGAACTTTTGCTGTGAGGCAACAGTGTTAACTGCTGCACCACCATGGTTGAAACTTTCCTGTTGGTATGGGGCTGTAAATAAGAGCTCACAGAAGAAACTGTTTGTATTCCTTACAGGGGCACTATCTTGTTTCTAAAACCGCATTTCAGCCTCGGATTGAAGCTAAAACCTTGTCACTCACTCAGTTAATTACCTCCTTGTTTTGTGACATCATGGTGTTTTAACAATCCCACCCATGGCATTTCTAAAATGTTTTCTTTTTTTCTTAAGAAATGTTTTTTTTTGTATTTTTTAACAAGAACAGTAACAATAATAACATATTTACACTTGTGATATAAAACTATATACAGAGTCCATAAAATAAACATTTGTATACATTCAGGAAATCAGTTAATATTTTTGCACTAATACTTGCAACTTTTCCCAAGCAATTCATTTGTGAGTTGAATTCTTTGCTTTGAGCTTTATGCTAGAAATTTCATTATGACATAAAGTACTGGCTAAATTGATAAAATAATTTTTAAATGAGAGAAGAATTAGTCTTCCAATTTTTTGTTACAATTTTCCTTGCAACTGCAAGAATTGACCATAAAATGTGTATTTGTGTTTTAGGTATTACATCTGGTACTGGTACATTGAACAAAATGAGAGAATCGGGGATAACACACTTCTCATTCCATAAGGCCTTACAAAAATCTCTGAAGTTACTCCAAAATTGAGATAGCACTGTGCATGTAATAAATGTGATACCAATCAGCTTCTGTTGCTTTACACCTCCAACATTTCGTGGCATTCTTTTTGTATATTTGTGCAATTCTTTGTGGTGTAAAGTAGCTTCTATGGAGAAATTTCCAAGTGTAAATCTTCCAATATGGGGAAATTGTTGTTTTCTCTATTGATCTTAGAAGAAGAAGCTTTTTGTTATTTATGGTAAATTCTTCCCCATTAATTTGAGTAGAATAATCCCAATAGGAGGCAGTTATAATTTGATCTGATAGCTTTGTAGATTAAGAATATAAATGAGCCTTTTAAGGAGCCATTGGTAATGTTAAACATTAATTATAATATTTTAGGAGTGTTATTTCTATGGGTTTGCAAGTTGAATATTGTTTTATTATAAATGAATTCTCTGCATGTTTGTCTAACTATCCAATTATGTGCAGTATAGCGATCAATTAATTGGCAAGATAAATATTATTTACAGATAAAAATTTATTCCAAAATAGTAGATTATTTTCCTTGAAATCTCTCATGTAATATTCAAGTCAAGGGTGGTTAAGCACTCATTGGTTTGAGCAATTGGAAAAATAAATATCAACAAGTTTTTAAGTACTTGGTTAGACTGAATGAATCTTTTAAAATGTATTAGCATTTCATTAATGAAAAAGCTGGATTTTATTTTTTGTTTATCTTGCATATATATTGACAAAGACCATATAAAGGTATTACTATGTATTTTAATAAGGGGTTCAATTAGTCTTTTATTATTAGTAAAGAATATTTTCATGTATTAGTTTCCAGGATGCATTGTATAAAGGATTTAACCATAAGAAGATTGTGTTAAGGATAGTGGCATTAATGTAAAACTCGGTTAGGAAAGCTAATGCCTCCTCCTTCCCAACTTGCAGTGTGTCGTTGTGCAGATATCCTAAGTTTTACAGGATGCCAGAGGAATTTTAATAAAATGCTATTAATCTGTTTGGAAACTTTTTTGGGTGGGGGGCAATCAGGGATTGGCAAACATAAAGAATTTTTGGCAATAGTATCATTTTAATTAACATTAGTCTGTCTTCAAAGGTAAAATAAAGCTTATTCCAATTTGTGGAGATTGGAGGAAGATGGGTGAAGGCTGCCAGCCTAGTTAAATAGAAGTCGATGCATAATTCTATCAATTGTATAAATAAATGTAAAATACAGGCTTGTGTTTTTAAATGAAAGAAAACACTGTAAAATGTGAACTTCAAGATTGTTGCAATCTGTTGTAAGGAAAGCCAAGCATTTCAAATGTGGCTTTTGAAGTTGAAAAGATCTTATGAATCTCTTTGATGTTTTACAAGTCGGCTCCAGTGAGTCTGGATGAAGGTTTCAGGCCCATTGTTTTAAGGTTAAAGTTAAGGGCCAGAATATACAAGTGGAAGGTGCTTTATTGCTCTGGCTTCTGTTAGAGTGTATATGTGAAATGCCTTTTATTGCTGCAGTCTCCTGAACAGGTGTTAGCTTGCTAAATAATGCAGTTTGTGGCCTGGGAACTCCAGACTAAGTGTCAAAATTATGTAATTTGGTAGGGCCTTAGGGAGCTGTTGGTTAGTGTTTAAAAACTATTGTTGAGTGAGAGACTAAGTAGCATTTTGATCTTGGATATCTAACCCAGCACTGCTTATGCTTTATGTATGCAAGTAGGATTATAGCACTGTGATTCCTCTTAGGAAAGTTAGACTAAGTATTTTTCTTTGAAATCAGATCTTTCCTACGATATTGTTTTAAGTTTCTATGTGATCACTGAACTTGAGTAGCATTGTACTGTAATAGTTTTGTCTTGTTTTAATTATTATTAAATATTTAAAACCTTTACCTGTGGCTGGTTTATGTAGAGATAATTTAACCTCTAAAGTACATTACATATTTACAGATTTTACTGTCAGTCCAAATTAAGCCTTGATTGTCTAGTCATACTACCACTGGATTATAATATTGCACAGTAATAATTGGACACTCTTTTAAGGGCCTTTCAGTAGCTGATAATAATTAGCTGGGTGGTGGCAGGAATTACTACCGTATGGTCTGGGTAATAGGGGCACAGCTGGAGAACCTGTGACAGCTTTTTCCCAGGAGGGTCTGTGTGGTTATATAACCTCTTTTCAAAGTGTGTGTGTGTTGTGTCAGCTACCTGGGCAGGGGCATGAAGCATTGATTGGACAGAGAGGGTACTGGAGGTTTTAGCTTGCCCAGCTAGGCTGAAATCTGGACCCTATAGCTGTGCCAGTGGAGAGTCTTATTGGGGACCTGGTGAGCAAGGGAGTAACCAGCCCCAGACTGACTGTGATCTCTCTGTGCACTTAATGGAAATTGTACTTTACTGTGTGTATTAGTTATCCTTTCCTCTTCGGGGAGACAACCTCCCTGGTGTTAGTGGTGAGGAATGAGGCTCCTTGATTGCTGGGCCAGGGCATGGGTGTCACACAATTATGAGATTTGTAATTGAGTTAACTAAATTGATATAGTTTATAGAAACTGTTTCCTTAAGATTGAAGGTAAAGTGAATGCCTAACTATTTACTTTGTTTTATATCCCATTTAAAATGTTTATATTTACTCATTTTAGATGATGATATTTATTTATTAGGAGAGTCTGGGATTTATCATGGTTAAATTTTAATCATGAAAAGATTTGAAAGGTTTCTAAGGTATTAAGTAAATAATCTAAAGATGTTTCAATGTCCCCACTAGTTATTAATACATTGTCAGCAAACAATTGAATCTTAGGAGAGAAGTCACTATTGAGATTATAACCTATGATATTTATATAATTTCTAATAAAATTGGCTAGTGGTTCCACAGTAAGAACAAAAATTAAGGGGGAAAGAGTACAGCCTTGTTTTGTACCTTTTATAATTTTAAAGGAAGAAGATAAAAAAGAGCCTATCTTTACAAAGGAGTAAGAATTTTCATATAGTTTATTAATTTTATGAATTCAGGAGAAAAGCTTTACTGTTGTAATACTTTAAATAAGTAAGACTAGCTGAGTGAAACAAACGCTTTGTCTACATCAAAGATCATTATAGATAATTCATTAATATTTTTGTTGGTTATATCTATTAGAGGAGTCTTGTTATATTATTTTGGACCTTTCTATGCTTATGAAACCTGTTTGGTCTTCTCCTATTAAATTGGGCAAAATAGAATTGATTCTGGCTGCTATTATACTCATAAAAATCTTTTCAATATTTAAAAGGGAGATGGGTCTGTAGGAAGAGCAAGAGGTAGGTTCTTTATTAGATTTGAGAACTGGTATTTCCATGATGGTGAGACAATAGAATCAGATTTAATTTCATGAATTGTGTTCAGTAAGATTTTTAGTATATTATCTGGGAATTTTTTATAAACCTCTGGAATCGGACCATCTAATCCTGGTGCCTTATTTTTTTTTTTAATTTCTTTATTTGATCTTTTAATTCATTAAATGTGATAGAATAATCAATTTTGTCACTATTTTCCAGAGATAGAGTCTTGGGAATATTTTCTGTTAAAAATGTATCTAAATTCATTATTTTGTTCTTATTGGTGGGATTAGCGGTATTAATATTCTCGTAATGTTTCATAAAACAATGTAATATATTTTCATATCCGATACTTTTATTTTCTATGTATATGATTTCTTTTATATGATTTTTTTTCACTTAGACATTTAGATCTTATTGCTATTTTGTGTAGAGATTTAGGTTAATAGAGTATGAATATAATTTGATTTTCTCCAGGTTTATAGAGATTTTGTGCTGCAAAATGTTGTGATATTCTTTAATTTATTTATGTTGTCTAGTGCTACCCTGTCATTAGGTTTGAGGTTTCGTTTTATATTGTCTATTTCATTCTAAATATCATTCAATCTTTTATCCCATTATTTTCTATTTTGTATATACCAACTTTTAATCTTTCCATAGAGGAGAATCTTTAAGGTATCCCATAAGATTGTATCTGAGACCTCTCCATTGTTATTAATTTCCATAAATCCATTTATTTCAGTTTTCATCCAATCTTGAAAGTCATTCTCTCATCCTTTCTCTCAATTTCCTATCAGTTTTACCAACATAAAATGCATTGCAGAGTGTGCACCGAGCAAGATAAACCACATGTTCTGTCTGACAGTCTGCATTCATATAAAAATTGTGTTCTTGTAGTGTAACTGGGTGTATGAAAAGAGTTCTGGTGTCTATGTGACTACAAAACTTACGTCTATTGCAGGGTTTCATCCCAGATATCATATTGTCAGCATTTTTCTTTCTCATATTCCTTGGATAACATGAGCTGTTTCAAATTCTTTCTGTTTTTAGAGAGGAAATTTGGTCGTTCTCCTACTATCTCTTTGATATCCTCATCTAGGGTTAGAATATCCCAATGTTTCTGTATTATGTCTTTCAAATTATTAGTGTCTAGAGTATAAAACATTGGTATTTTCACCTGGTCACCTATTTCTTCTCTCAGCACTTCACTCATTGAGGTACTTGCACTAGAAAAGTATGGACAGGCTCTAGTTGCCAGTAATAGAGTGGCTTCTTCAAGAGCAGTGTTAATTTCATTCAGTTTATAATTCCTGTCTAGGAGTCTTGTCTTTAGGTCCTGTAACTCATGTTCATACCCCTCTTGTGTTGGATTTAACCTAGATACTCTCATGGCTTCACCTTTTGCTACAGTCCTAGAAACATACCCTGGGTGCATGCTCTTCCTGTGCAACAATGTATTCCTGTAGCACGCCTTCCTGTGGACTCCTGTATTCAGCATACCATTCTCCAGTCTCTCAACATGTACATCTAGGAATGATATACTGTACCGTGAGTGTTCCATTGTAAAGCTCAGATACTCAGTAAGACCATTTACCTCAAACATAAACTCATGTAGGTGTATTTCATTGCCTGTCCAAATTAAAAACAAGTCATCCACGAAACGTATGTAAAACCCTACATACACCTTGTAACTTTCTAGAGGAAAAAGTTTCTCCTCTTCCCAACTGGCCATAACGATGTTGGCGTAGCTATTGGCACACAATTTTTTGCTAGCTGTGGTTTGTTCCTGTGGATGTCCTATACCTTCTACATTATTTTTATTTTTTACATCGCTGGAACATTTACTCCGTGGTGGTGCCACTTCATTTTACTATATTATAGTATGCTTTCCATTGCAAATTTTAAAAACTTGGTGAACAAGTGAAAACAGTTCAATAAACACATAATATTATATACTACAGAATTCCATAAGATATTTAACTTCTTTATATCTGTCCCTGATAGCTTCCTTCTATTTTGGTGAATCTGATCTCCGCAAAACAAGTTATGACATTTTCATTTAAATAATTACATATCATTAGTTCCTGAAACATCTCATTCTATACAGTAAAATCAAATTAGCTATTCTATATATTTACAGTGATGCATTAAAGTACCATTAGTGAACTAGGAAGGATGAGGAGAGAAAAAAACAAACAAAAAACACACACACACACATCACATTGGTATAAGTACTCTGCCTTAAACCATGTTGATCTGTGAAAATGAGCTCAGCTGCAACATACTATCTGGAAATGCTTTATATTAGTGATAAACTATCTCTTCAGAAATATAGCTGCTGTTGTCTGTATTTAAAATTCCTTGTGCCATAGACAGTATATAATGTGTTATAGCTTTAACAATCTTGCTAGAATACATATCAGTTAACAACAGTGAGAGTGCAATATTAATCTAGGATAGGCATTGCTATTAAAATAAACTGTGCATGTATCCAACCATGTTCTCAGATTAATACAGACAGCAGCAATAGCAAGATGCAGCAACACAATCAGTGTGAAAGAATAAAGAACCCGCAGTCTGTTTGAGCAATCTGATCAATAAAACTTAAAATGTAGCTGTTAAGGATGTTAAGTAATTACTTAGAGATGTTAAGTAATTACTTACAGTTGTATAAAGGCGAAAATTTGTTCTGTTTTGATATTCTCATTGTTCAGACATTTTTTCCAGTAATGCATTTGTTCTGATGATGTCAGAGGCTGTATTGTAGTTCAAAGATCGCAGACAACTTCCTGCGTGTTGTTGTGGCCGTTTACAAGCAAAGATGGATCCATACAGGGGAATTATAAGCTCGAGATGGTTAAAGAGAGCTTCCAAGTGAAGATTAAGGTACAGAAGCGGGAATATTAAGCAAAACAAGTCGTTTTATGTTACAGAAGCTTGCAGAAGTCACATAAAGTCTGCATTTAGTAAAAACTAGCAGTTTTAAGCACTAAATGATAAAGCAAACTGTAATGAAGGCTCTAAGCAGTGAAAACAAGACCTGTCACACACAATACTGTATAAACCATGACACTTAAAACATGCAGTTCAATCTGTAAATTTGTATAAAAGAATTATAACATAGATCATCCAAAAAAAGACACATTAGATGTTTACAGCATTTCTACTAGAGTAATGTATATGAGGTTTTAACTATAGTTTAGGCAGGCCATAACACTGAGATAATAAGTTCTATCACTAAAGCCTATAATGGTTACTAAAATACTTTTTAGTTATAAATATCTACAAGTAATTATATCAGAATGTGTGCATGTATACACACACACAGGTGTGTGTGTGTATGTATATATATATATATATATATATCTATAGAAACAAATACACATACTTATACTTGTACTCATACATATATTTACACATACACACATGCACACACACACAAACCAACTAAAATGATTATTTTCCTATAGTGAGTGTGTGTTAGTAGGTGTGAAAAACAGATTTTTACTTGACTTAGTATTTAAAGTAGAAACACAATGGTACGTGTTGCTAAACTATATTACAAGTTATTGTTGGTAAATAAAACATAAGTAATAGATTTTAACTTGTATGTCCTTGGTGAATAGTTGTAGAAGGTATAGAACAACTATTTAGTGAGAAAAGAAAGTTTAGTAAAATAATGTTTACTATTATATTTTTTATTTGTCCTTAGATTTCTTTTTCTCTTTTTCTTTTACAGTCCAGTCAGATTTTGTTGCTTGTCTTTTCAGTGTAGAAGTGGTGTCCACTTGTTCTGTCGTGCTGATTAGATTTTTATTCTTTATAAAAGCATTTGCATCTTCTGGAGTATTAAAGGTTATTTTTCCCTCTGGTAAGCAGTCTTATTTTAGCAGGATAAATCAGTTGTGCTTTAATACCAACTTGTTTTAAAGCTTTAGTAATAGGTATGAAATATTTTCTTTTGGAAAGGACAGCCAGGGAATAGTCATTGTCAAACTTGATTACCTTGTCATTTATTTTTAGAGGCGAGAGAGCCCAAGCAGATTTTAGTACTAGATCTTTATCCTGGCTGGATATAAATTTCACAATGATAGATCTTGGGTAGATGATCTTGCTATTAGGTGTAGTCTTAGTGATCTGTGGGTTCTCTCAATTCCAAAAGAGAGTGTATCTGGTAAGTTTAAAGTTTTAGATAACCATGCTATTAAAATGTTCACTGTATTGTCTCCTTCCATGCCTCCTGGTATCCCATGTATCCTGACATTATTTCTTCTGGAATGATTTTCTAAGTCTATTTTATTGATAAGTTTATTATTTTGCTGTAGGAGGGAATCAGTGTTTCTTTCTCCCTCTATTAATCTGTAGTCTGCATCAGAAACTGACTCTTCCAGTGCTGAAATCTGGATTTTTTTGCTGATTTAAGATATCACTCAATATTTCAATTTGTTGATGATCTTTAATTTTATCAACTTTTAAATCTAGTTTATCCATTTTTGTGATTAAGTCCTGGATGCTGGTAAAGATTGAGTGAATCTCTTTTTTCATGGAATTCTCCTGCTGTGTAGATTTGAGAAGACTCATCTTTTCTCAGTGGAAGTGGATACCCTTTTCTTCTTCTTCTTGATTTTGACAGGAAAAATATAATAATTAAGACTTGAAAATACACCAAAAGAAAGCTTGCGAATTCTAGATTATAAACATATTATTTTGGAGATGCTTCTGGTGATTTTAAAAACTAATTCATGTCATAACAGTAGTACTGCAGAGCAGAGAATTTGTGCTGCTTTCAGGCTTCCATCCAAGCCACGCCCCGCCCCCAAAATGTTTTCTGACACTTCCAGCACTGTTTTCACTCCTCTGCTACAACCAGCGATACTTAAACTCGTTCTGATGTATTTCCTACTCGTTATTTTCGAAAAATAAATATATTATAGATGGCATTGGTGGCAATAAATCAATGTGATGATTTTTTCCCCCTAGTTCAATGTCTCATTTCAAAACATAATTTTGGTTTCCGGTTGCTGGCCTTATTTAATTACAAGCAATTCAGGAAGTTATCTAGTGTTTTTAGATCCTGATGGTATGTGCACTGGTACATGTTTTAATTTTTCCAAGGGTACATAACCTAGCGGTGACTTCTGAACTTGTATTTATTTAACATTTGCTTACCAGGAAAGTCCGACTTGGAATGAGCCAAGTTTCAGTGGAGGCAGTGAGAAAAACTTATAGCTATGCTATAATATACAAAATGCACTTTGGAATTTTTTTACTTTTAGAGATAGTTGTGCAATAGGAATAATACATGGTAAAGGACATTTGGGTTACGATGAGATGTTTGGAGGCCTGAGCCATACTTCTCAACAGTCCAGAATTTTATAGAACATCTTTAATTTTGTCTTATATTTTTGTCCTCTCCCCAATAAAAGTTTTGACTCTCCAGTAGTTCATGGTGGAATACATTCAATCAATAACAACATATATTACACTTCCATTGTTCTCTTTTTTCAAAGAAATGAACTATTAACTTTTTTAAGTGAATTAAAGTCTTGCAATGTCTTTCAACTTTTCCCAGTTAGGGTTCACCACAGCAGATCACTGGTCCGCTAATGCTTGGTAGTGTTTTTTACAGTGCTGAGTTGCCAGCCTGACACACAACCTTCACGGAAGGCACACCACCTTTAAAGTAACATTTAGAAATTGCCTTGATTTCTCCTTCTATTACTTTTAGCTTTGTGCAGAGTTCTTGAGCTAAAAAGTTGCAATGCCCTTAGCACAGTGTTTACTCACTCAGGATTCAGCTATGTGACCACTTCTTGTCCGTTCTGAATAAATCCCAGCCTAAGCTACTACAACCCTGCCATTGATGACAGTCTGGGGTGAAAACTACAGGAGGGCTAATTTATATAAAAGGATAACATTTATTTATTAAAAGCAAAGGTGCAAAAGATATTATAGTGAGTGAAAGGGAAATGGCAAAAGAAACTGAACCCTTGACATTAGCGATTTTTGAGTATCCATTTGTTTAAGACGATTTAAAGCATTAGTATACTCTATAACCTCACATTCATTATGATCTCATTTAGTATAGAAAGAATTGTGTTTCAGTTTGGAACCCTGCTGTGCTCCTAAATGTATAAAATCTGCAAGGGACAGCAGTATTTTTAAAATATCACTGACATACATTCGTCAAGATGACTTTAATAAGTACATGTTTATTTAGCCAGAGGAAACATAATAGTGAGGTGAGAAACAACTTGGCTCCAACAATGTGGATGGCAGTATCATAGTATAATATAATATAATACATTTCAAAATGCCATTGGCTGAAGTGCAACCTGAATTAATAAATGAATGCATGAATTTGTAAGTTATATGTTGTAAAAATGAGCATAGATACAGCATAATAAATATTAAGTTTGAGAATTTCTTTCAGTTTAAAAGAGCCATAACCAAAATGAGTTTAAATTAGTTTATAAGTACCAGTTAATTCCAGAATCCAGAAGTTTTCTCCCTACATTTTGATCATACCATGCTAGTTTATTGATTCTCATTATATTGCTGTTTGGGAGGTTGGCATAATGGTTAAAGTGTTTACCTTACAGACACAAGGTGCAGGGTTTGATTGTCACATGTGCTAGTTGGCTAGGCTTAAAATGGCCCACAAGGGCAGTAGTAATCTATGAACTTATGGTGATCATTCCAGTAACATATTCAGAAGGCCAGATCTAATATGCACTACCTACTGAAATTTCAAATGTGAGTAAATGATGAGTTACAGTTGACAGCCATGTAATCTGAGCAGCACCCACTACCCAACCTGGACACTGTGTAGGAAAATGACTTCTTTGTTTCACCAGTCTATCCATTCAAAAGTTTAAATGGCAGCAGAGCATAGGCTACTTGTTACAGGTCAGTATCAGTTAATAACAATAATAAATCAGGTTGGCAGCAGTACAGAATATGGGAAGTAGCTGGCTGGGGGTGGTGCAATATTAAAACATAAAATCAGTGCTGTTCTAATGACACTATAACTGAAAGCACCCATGAAATAGCAGTTTTGGTACTCTGCCACCTAAAACAATGTTACATTCACTGAAGTTAATAATGTATTGCTGATAATTTATTAGTGATCAGTCAATAGTACCAGATATCAAAAGTGAAAAATAAACACTTTTGCACAAACTTGCATCACAATGAGCAAAACACGGAAAGCACACATTAAATCAGCAGCTAAATGTCCATGTGTGTGTGTGCGTGCATGCATGCATGTGCATATGTATGCACAAGTCCATGTGTATGCAAGTGTGTGTATGTGCGTGCATGCGAGTGTGTATGTGTGTACAAGTCCATATGTGTGTGTTCGCGCATTCATATGTATACAGTATGCGTGAGTATACATGCAAGAGTACATGTATGTGTGTGTGTGTGTGTAGGAGGGTTCATTACCCTGCCCAACTGGTCCTTAGATTTTAGGTACTCATGCCTATTGTGATCATTAGAAATCATTTCTGAAGGTTTAAGCATACATATGGGTAGCCTAATGGTTAAGGTGTTTGTCTTACAAACACAAGGTGTAGGGTTTGAGTCTCACAAGGCTAGGCTTAAAATGGCTTGCAGGGACAGTTAGCTTAGTACTAATCTATGAACATTAAAAATGGGTTAGGATGGTGGCCTAATGGTTAAGGTGTTTGCCTTACAAACACAAGGTACAGGGTTTGAGTCTCACAAGAGATAATTGGCTAGGCAGTTAGCCTAGTATGAATATATGAATCATATGAATCGTATATCCATAAAAACAAAAATCTGAGAGCAAGATACCTTTTATTGAAGAACATGCAAGTTGAATGGTCCACACTGTGTGTGGTGCATGCTGCCATTGATGATGGCCCTCAGTTATTACAGATTCTTTTTATAACCAAATGGCCAAGATCATTGCAAAATTTGGTGGACAATCAGATTCAAAATCTATTGGTCTTTTATCAAAGACTTGGAAAGGTGTGTAACTGCGAGTAATTAGCTTTTTATCAAAAAAGAAAGAGAATTAAATTATTTTAATTATTTCAATTGTGCTTACACATTTAAGTTGCACTTATAGTGACCTGTATGCTACTATATTTTTGTAGTTTCTGGTCTGTTCCATGTTTTAGTCAGCAAAAAAAAAATATCTGCTTGAATTTTTTTTTAGTTTGTTCTAGGACTTTTGTCTTGTATTTAATTTGTAGATTTGCAGTTAATATGAAACTTGAGTTTCTACATTATTCTCCACTTCTATTGCCCCTGCTGGGCCATAGTCTTGTAGTTTAAATCACAGCTGCGGCAAACCTGTGCACTACTGATGGATCTGAGCCTTAGTCATTTATTACTGTCGTTTTTCCATAAACAGTGTTACTGGTAAATTTCTGCATAGTCTGATGCCTTAAACTGTAGTAGAAGTTCAATATTGAGAGAATTGTCTCTGCTCCTGTTTGTGCTTCGGTGCTTTTGTACTCTGCTTATCATTTACCTACTTGTATTCTATGTCTACCCCATCCCTCACTAACTTAACCCATCTTGGAAAACTGTGAATCTAGTCAATTTTATTACAGTTTGCTCCGAGAGACTCCACACTAACTTATTGATGTTTCATTAGGGAAGATACTTGATGTTTACAAATAACTTTTGTATGCCACATATGCCACACTGCTTTTGCCACGTCTGTAAAGTGTTGTGTCTTTATTAATTTAAGAATCCTGCCATTGCCAACCAGGTCGAGCCTGAAACGAATAATTTCATAGGTTCACAGATGTTTACTAGGCTAACAGCAAGGGCATTTTTAAGCCTAGCCATGCATCCAAATCTCTGAAAAGTTCTGATACCCTTTATAAGTGTAAGCAGGAGTTTGGGAGATGAAACATTTACAAGCTATGGCTTGGGAGATTAACCATTGTAAGGTTGCCTGTGTCCATTAGAGGCATAGGTGCTAAACCAGGGATGAATTTCCTGTTCCCCATCCAATTGTCCAAGTTGCACTTGACTTGGGTTAGGGAGCAATTCTGCTTCCCATGGATGGGGAGCCTGTTCCAGAGACAGAGTAATCTCTGTGATACATGCCTGTCTCTCCAGCAAGTCCTATTTATATCTCAGGCAAGGTTTAAGTCTTTAGAATGGGTAATTCTGGTTCTGTCTGTTTTGTGGATATGCAGGAGTTCCATCAGAGTATTTATTATTTTATTTTATTTATTTATTATTTATTTATTTTATTTAAATTTGTTGACCGAGAGTGTCTGACTGGACGTGGGTCCATTTTCAGTGGAGGCCCGGGGAGAAAAGCTCCACAGTAAAATAAACAGACAGTAGTTACATTGGATTACATAGTAATTAACAATTTAACATAGAAATTACTTACAACATATTTACAGATGAAGAACATAGTACATCAGTAGACAACTAGAATCTTTATCTGTGAAGTACATAACAGGCATTAACAAATGTAACAATGAGAAGTTCCTGCTGTATAATAAGTACTAGGCTTATGAGCATCTGAGCTTGCTATCATCAAGGTAGATAGTGGAGGTGAAAGAAAGGTCGTAGTTGGATGGGGTGGATGATATTAGAGTGGGAGTTGCAAGGGCATAGCCAGCATGTTTTTAGGTGCGCTTTTAATAAGTTTTGAAGTTGGTGCATGATGGTACAGAGGTAATTGTGGGTGGGAGTGAGTTCCATAATTTGGCTATGGTGCAAGAGAATAGTGCTTCACCAGCAGAGTTATTGGCTTTAGTGATCTGCAAGTGATTTTTGTTGCTGGATCTTAGTGGTCTGGTGGTGCGATAGGGTTGGAGTAGATTCTGGAGGGATGGGACATTTAGTGGATGGTTTACTAGTTTGTGGGCAAGTGAGAGTTGATACCACTGAAGGAGGTGAGGGAGTTCAAGCCAGCCCAGTTCAGCAAGTGAGAGACAGTGGTGACTATGGTAGGATGCCCGTGGCTTAATTTGGCGATTTTGTTGTAGCAGGTCTCTAGCTTGTTTAGATCACATTGTCTTAGGTTGGTATATACTGGAGAGGCATAAAGTAGGGTGGAGATAAGGTGGGAATTTGCTATTGAAATCTTTGCTGCTTTGGTGAGAAATTGTTTATTTCTGTATAATGCTCCTAGTTTTTGTGGACTTTTTATGGTCATGGATATGTGAATGTCAAATTTTAGTTTATTGTCTATTTCCATTCCTAGCAATTTGGTGTGTTCAGTTGGGTATATAGTGGTGTTGTCTTTTGCTGTGATGTTAAAGTGAGAGTTGTTTTGAGTATGTTTGGTGGGTTGGAAGATGAGTAGTTTAGTTTTGTTTGGGTTGAGTATTTATTGGGCATCGGATAACCATGTTTCAACAAAGGAAAAGGCTTCCTGTGTGACTTTTTGCAGTTTGGGTAGGGACTGGGCTGAGCAGATGATGGTTAAGTCATCTGCGTATTGGATGAGTGTGCCATGTTTGGTGGCAGAGGCTAGATTATTGGTGTAAACAGAGAAAAGTAGGGGTCCAAGGATGGATCCTTGGGGAACCCCTATGGAGACAGGTAGTTGGGGAGATATGTCATTCTGCCATACAACGGATTGTTGGTGGTCAGACAGGTAACTCTGAAACCAGTTGGTGACTGATTGTGAGAAGGATAGGTTATTGAGGACAGAGATAAGTTGTTTGTATGGGACCATGTCAAATGCTTTAGATAGGTCTAGGAAAGTAGCAGAGGAGAGATAGCCATTGATTTTATGCTGAAGGATAGTGTTAGTAAAGGAGAGTAAGGCAGTGGTGGTGCTATGGTTTGGTCGGAAACCATGCTGAGTACTGAAAAGGAGGTTGTTAGTAAGGAGGTAGTCTGAGACCTGAGAGTGTATGCATCTCTCTAGTATTTTGGAGAGTGGAGACAGAATAGCTATGGGGCGGTAATTGGTTAGTTCTGCAGAGGGTCTGCCTTTGTGGAGGGGAATTATATGTGAGACTTTCCACAATGTGGGAACATAACTTTCTGACACAGATCGGTTAATCAAGATGGATACTGGGTAGGCCAGAGCATCAGCTGCGATTTGTAGGTATTCACTTGGGAGGTTGTCTGCTGCTAATTTGGTGGGTTTAAGTTTAGTTAAGAGTTTTTTTATGTTGGAGGTAGGTACAGGAGAAAAAGAGAAGGCAGTGGGTAGATTACTAGTTGAAGGTGTGGGTTGGAGGGGCGGGGGTTGTGTTGTTTAGCTAGTGATAGTATGGTTTGGGTGAAGTGTGTGTTGAATGAGGTAGCAATATTTTCTGAGGAGTGAGGGATGTTAGGAGGAGGGGTACTGACTTTACCTGGGTGGAGGATGGAGTTTATGGATGACCAGAATTGTTTGGGGCTGTGTTGTGAGGAGTCTAGGGCAGACTGGTAGTATTGGAATTTGTCCTGTTTTATTAGCTTTTTGACTCTATTGCGTAGTTCTAGGAATGTTTGTCTAGCTGTGGGGGTTTTGGTTTTGCGCCAGTGCTCCCAGGCTTTATCCCTGTTTTTCATTTCTGACTTAGTGGTTTTCTGTAGCCATGGGGAGGGTTGTGCTTTGGTTCTGGAAAATCTTATGGGGGCATGGTAATTAAGGATGTTCAGGAAGGTAGTATTAAAAAATTTAACTGTGTCATCTAGACTTGAGGTACTTTAGAGCATGCCAGTTACATTCTTTGAGGGATGAGATGAATGTGAGTGGGTTAAAGTTTATTTTTTTACGTATTTGACGACAGATGACAGGTTTAGCTTGGTACAGGTATTTTTTGAGTAGGAATGTTGGGGAGTGATCACTGAGGCTATCTGATAAGCAGCCTGTTATATATGACTGGGGGTTCTTACTGACTAGTATCCAATCCAGGGTAGTGTGCTTGCTGGAGTTTTTATTTATCCTTGTTGGTGACTGGACTAGTTGGGTGAAGCCATGAATGTGTACATGATGGGTTGGATTGTTGCCAGAACAGGATTGCCATTCAATATTGAAATCACCTAAGATGATAGTTTCTTGGGGGAGATGGTGGGAAGACCAGCTGAGGAGGTTTTCTAGTGGAGGGATGTTTTGGCCAGGTGGGTAGTAGCATCCAATTATGTTGATGGTTTTGTTTTGGTTAATTTTGAGGTTGGTATATATTATTTCTTCATTGCCTGTTTGTGGAGCTGATGATTTTAAGATCTGGATGTTTAGATGCTGTTTAAATATTATAGCTACACCACCTCCTTTTTTGTTTAGCCGGTCTACTTTTAGTATGCCGTAACCTGTAGGGAGTATTTGCTCACTGGTAATGTGAGGTTTTAGCCAGGTTTCTGTCAGGATGACAATATCTGGGGAGTATAAGTCAATGGTGGCATGGAGTTCATGGACTTTGTTGGATATACTTCTAATATTTAGGCTTAGCAGAAGGAAGTCACTTGGCTTTCTATTGGCTGTAATATGGGAGAAGTTGTGGTTTCTAGTCTGATTATGAGGATTGGGGTTGGAGATGGTAGGGCCAGGGTTGGGGTGGATGTCTCCACTTAGGGCTAGTTTTGATATGCATGAGATTATTAGTTTTCTCAGTTTTTGAATGTGTTTGTTTATAATGGAAACTTTATGATTGTGCTCTGTGGGTAATAGGTATGGTGGGAGGGTTACTATGTTAAGTTGTAGGGATGCTTTACGTTTGAGTAATATAGTTGGTAGAATATGTGGGGGGTGCATAGGGATGGTTCTTGAGCTTGTGGGAGGGGAGCTGAGTATGGGTGAGACATGGGTGGTGGTGTGAGTAGTAGTACAGTGGTAGTGGTTAAGTGGAGGAATGATGGAGCTTTGGTAGGATGTAAGATATGCAAGGAGAGTGCATGCAGTGAGCAAAGGAAAGGTATGCTTGTACATGTCAGTTGAGGAGGTGTGAAAGTAGAGGGAATATGGAGGAGGTAGTGTTGGGTTAGCGCTGTGGTTGGCTATTGGAAAGATGGGAGGGGTTTGAGTGCAATAAAGGTGGGACCACTGGGGGCAGGAGGGAATAGGGGGCAGGGTGGGGAGCGAAGCGGGTAGAGACCCTGTTAGGGTCTTTTATGAGGGGCTGGAAACAATCACAAAGCAAGACAAGTATGTGTTAAGAGACAATCACAATTGACCAAGGACTGTTCTGAAACTGTAAGTCTTTTCTTAATTTCTCAGGTGGAAAAACAGGATAACCTTGTATCAGTAGGCTACTGTGGTCATGGTTTAAAATTAACAAACACACAGTATTGATCAGTTAATGATACTATTTGCTAACAGAAGGGAATAAGAGAAAGTGGAAGATGTGTATGGTGGTGTGGGGGGCTGCTTACAGCCGAAGCACAGTGCTCTCCAGGGGAAAATGAAGATTGGCTCAAACAGGTAGACACATACTCAAAGTTAACTGTAGCTGTTTGCAGACAGTTCAGACCCGGACTGTGCTTCTCTTATAAGAATGTTAAAGGTGGTACCGCAGTTGAATACTTAAAAGTGGTGTTAGGTCTAGAAAAGAAGAGTACAGAGAGGAGTAAGCACTTTTGAGATGGTAAATATATATTATAAAGATTATAAAAACACACTGAGCAAATAGCTACCACATGCAGGACAATGTCCTGAACCACTACTTAGTATATGCAGATACTGAGCCAATTGGAAGAACATTAGAAAACAAAAACCCAGACAGTTATGCAGCCACAGATAAAAATATAGCGAGCAGCATTCTGTCGTGGTTCTCTAATGTGATTCTATCCACCAGTAACAGCACAAACTTATAGAAATAATTTAGACACTAGTATGAGCTGTCTACACACAACACAATTACATGAATAACATTAGTGAACAAGGTGCAGCTATGCAAATAGACCATACAAACTATTATACTATAAACAACTTGGTGCATACAAAAATGCTAGCATGCCATAGTAACATCAATAATAAGGCATAAAACATATTAGATGTCTAACACAATTCAACATAAACATATACAGTTGTAAAATGTCTAATACAATTCAACATAAATAGGCATTTACAGTCATAAAACACTTACTGGAGAGATACTGAGCCTTCATGGGGCCTGTAGCAGAGTGGATTGTAGTTTTACAAATGGTGCCTGCCACAGGTAATATTTATTAACTCTGGGATTGTCTTAAGGTAATAAACAGGGAAGGGGAGGGGAGAACAAGGGTGTGAGCAGGCAGTTCTTTGTACTGCTGCTAATGAGCCAAAGCAAGACAAGTATGTGTTAAGAAACAATCACAATTGACCAAGGACTGCTCTGAAACTGTAAGTCTTTTCTTAATTTCTCAGGTGGAAAAACAGGATAACCTTGTATCAATAGTCATAGTTTAAATTAACAAACACACAGTATTGATCAGTTATGGATACTATTTGCTAACAGAAGGGAATAAGAGAAAGTGGAAGATGTGTGTGGTGGTGGAGGGGGGCTGCTTACAGCCGAAGCACAGTGCTCTCCAGGGGAAAATGAAGATTGGCTCAAACAGGTAGACACATACTCAAAGTTAACTGTAGCTGTTTGCAGACAGTTCAGACCCGGACTGCACTTCTCTTATAAGAATGTTAAAGGTGGTACCGCAGTTGAATACTTAAGAGTGATGTTAGGTTCAAAATTAACTGTAGCTGTTTGCAGACAGTTCAGACCTGGACTGCGCTTCTCTTATAAGAATGTTAAAGGTGGTACCGCAGTTGAATACTTGAGTGGTGTTAGGTTCAAAGTTAACTGTAGCTGTTTGCAGACAGTTCAGACCCGGACTGCGCTTCTCTTATAAGAATGTTAAAGGTGGTACCGCAGTTGAATACTTAAGAGTGGTGTTAGGTTGGAGAGACACTGAGCCTTCATGGGGCCTGTAGCATAGTGGATTGTAGTTTTAGAGTAGAGTAGGGTCTGACAATGCCCTGTTTGTCAGGAATTGAGCTCTCCTCAAAAGCCTGTAGGATACAGAATACAGGGATACAGCCTTGAGGTGGTCAGCATAGGACATTTTACTTAAACCCTCTATGCTTTTAGTGAGGAACCTCTGTGGACATTACAATTGTTGGATATGCTCGGTTAGGTACATAAAGTGGGCATTGTGCTTAATGATAGGTCTGATAAATGCTGAATACAGTGGAACACTGACTTCCTTGGACTTAGATGTCATGCCTTTGTTTCTAAGTTGTGCAACATAGAATGATTTCCACACTACTGTACACACATGATGGTCAAAGGCTAGATTACTATATATGTGTGTCCCTAAGTCCCTGACTACTGGGTCAACTCTAAGGGGTGTGTTGACAGTATGATAGCTACCAGGGGTGGATGACTTTCCAAAGAATACTATTATGCAATTCTTGACATTTACGTTTAGTCCATGGCTCTGATACCAGTTGTTTGTCTGTGTCAGCCCCTCCTGGAGAACATTTGTGTCAGAGTGGGATTCAATGACAGCTCCTAATTTGCCATCACCTACAAATTTAGCCAGCCATTGACCACTGACATTGGGCTTGACTTCAGAGAAGTAAATGCCAAAAAGGAGCAGTCCAAGGACTGATAAAACCAAGGAAACAACAGAAACACCAACCAAGGAGGACAAGGAGCCCCAACCAACTGGAAATGTTCTTCTCTGCAAATTCACTAACAGACCTGAAATCCACGCTGTGCTAAACTGTAGAAAAACGAGCACCACAGCAATGATGGACAAGTTTATTGCACACAACACGAAAAACACGAATTAACCAAAGTTTCGTCCGATTTGACGAACTTCATCAGAATCAACTGACTGATCCCTCATGGACTCTACTTGTGACTGGCCTCTTTGTAGGAGTGGACTTGCCAATTCTAACTTCCTGGGTCCTGTCTGTGAGCGAGTTGGCTGTTCACCGGGTGACATAAGAGTTTCTACCTAATCTCTTGAGTTTGTCTACAGTGCCTGAGTGTGGTATCTTGTCAAATGCCTTGGCCAGGTCATAGTAGGCAGTGTGAACCATTCTGCTCTCATCCATTGGTTTGATGAGGTTCTCAAAGAAGTCCACCAGGATAAGTATGCATGATCTGCCCTTGATGAAACCAAACTGGGTTGGATAGTGTCTAGAGGTTTTACTACATATATCACTATTGAACATTTCCATGATAATTCTTTCCATGGCTTTATATATAAGACTAGTAAGACTTACGGGTCTGTAGATATCCCAAACCAAGCAAAAAAATAAACTAAGAATATCGAAATAAACGTATCAGGCTCGAATTTAATCCACCAGGAAGATACTTTATTAAAATGAAGTTAGTGCTTTTGTTTTATTACATTGAGTAAAACTTCTTCAGACAACAAAGACTTTTGTTTTATCGGCCAGTAGGTTTGCTATATCTTCTTGCTCAGTATAGGTGGCTCCATTTACAATAAGCTCTGCACACAATTGTGTATTGCCTTTTAGGTTGCAGACAAAGCTAAAGAATACCTTGTGGTTATCCTTGGCCTGGAATGCCAAATTTACCTCAAATTTGGATTTGGTAGACTTTATTTGTCCTCTAAGATGTTTGTTTAGTTTGATGACAGTGCTTTTATCCTCCTGGGTGCTGCACCTCCTAATTTTTGCCGTGATTTTCTTCCTTCTGTTATACAGCATATTCATTTAGTGATTGCACCAGGGTGGCTTGCTTTTCAAGTTAGTTCTGTACTTCTCCCTGGTGGATACAGCTGCCTCTAAGCAGCTATTAACATGCTTGTTTAGGGCTTCTGTGAACAGTTCAGCATAGGCAGTAGTGTTCTTAGGGTTTATGGGGGTCTGAAATTTTGCCAGGTTATCACTTAATGGCAGGCGGTTAGCCTTAGAGTAGCATCTGAATATTCCAGGTTTAGCTGGGGTCCAGGTTTTATTTTTACGTCAAAGGAGACCATTTTGTGGTCTGACCTTACCAGGGAAGACATTACAGTAGGGGGTGTGAAGCATTCTCCCTTATTAGTGAGGACTATTACCAGTATGATTGCAACCCTGGTTGTTGTATTGACCTATCTTGTTCTGGGAGTTTGTGTTTACAAAATCCAGGAATTTCTGTGCCTGCACATTGTACATTTGGTGTCATATAGGATTACCAGTTAATAGTATGGTAATTAAAGTCACCCGTGAATATGGTATTGGGTTTGGATGGTGAGTGTTTCTAATACGTTTAAATACATGGTATGGTTTTCCTGGCTCACAGGGTGGGATCTATAGCTTGCAAGGAAGTGGTATTAGATTTTGCCTATGGTGATTTGAACATTGAGCAGCTCAAATGCATTGTCCTGTTAGACCAGCCTTGAGATATATTTATTTTTGATGTAAATAATGACACCTACACCTTTAGTCCCTGTCTGGGCAGTAGCTGGTCTAAATGTGTAGAAGGCATTATAGCCTTGCATGGCTGGTGTGCTGTCCTTGGTTTTAAACCATGTGTCATTGACCACACAGACATAAGCATTCTCTAGGATGAAGAGTGCTTCTAGGAAGTGGAGTTTTTTGTTTAGATTGCTAGCATTGAGCAGTAAAACCTTTAGATTTTCTTGGTTTTGTTGTGCTATGTCGGAAGTACTGTCAGTTTGGCATTTCCTAAAAAAGGCATTATGGTGGAAAACAATGTTTTAGCTAATATTCAAAAACCTAGAGGGGAGAAGTGCAGACAATCCCTGGCAAAGCAGCGTGGTCTGTTGACCATCTACTTCCAAACTGACAGATATTGCATCCTCTTAGAATGGCACCAGAAACTAAGCCAATTATTAAAGTCAATCATCTTTGATTCATATTGTGGCATCATCCTTGGAGAAGGTAAAATGTTCTCAATGCTAGGCTCATACCAGCCTGAGACACATTCTGAAAGCTCCATGAGATCTCTTCATATAGTCTAGGGAGGTACATCTCAGGTCTTTTACTCCCACTGAGTCATACTGGTACTTGTGGTCCAATGACCTGAGTGCATGTGTAATGGGGCGGATCCTAGCCCCTCATGAGCAACTGATAGTGACTTTCTCCTTATTGAGCCTGTTGAGAGGGATACCAGTCTGTCTCACAATGGAGTCTCCAATGACCAAAATGTTGGATTGTGTGGTGGCTTGCCTTATGGGCTTAGAGGTACAGGCTCCATGACATGTGGCTCTATGTGTTGATGTGGGTGTTGTTTTGAAAGAGTGCATTTGGGGCTGCTGAGGGTATTTGTTATGTGTACTTCATCTAGGAGGTCTTTGTGATTTAGGTAAGTTACATTTAAGTGCCTCAGCATATGTGGGTGTATATGTTTGCTTTGAATTGTGTGTGATGGGTGCAGCGTGTATACTATTGACAACCGTTTTGACATTAGGAGTACTTTTTTGAGAGCTTGGCCTCCAGTGACATTGTGTAAATACATGTCTCACATACCATATTATTTTTTTTTTTTTATAATTAACTGGTTTTCCGTAAACATGAAGCAATTTCTTCATTGCCTCAGGATGCCCATATCCACCAAGCTGGTAATGGAGATAGTGGGAAAGTTCATATCAATGCCAACAGGCCCTTTTTTTTTATTAGATAGCTGAAGTGAAAATATAAAGCAGTGTCAGGAGTATTTATTTTGCAACTCTGAGGATAGTGCTTGTCACTGCAAACTAGTTGTCCTGTGTACAACTAGGTATTGGAGGAATTTAAATTGTGCTTTTACAGGAAAAATGTCACTCAAGTTGTCTGTGTCTGTACAGGGCATGTGCAAACACTTGAGGGGAAGCTAATACATAGACCCTGAAAATTTAAGGATGAAGTATTTGGGCAGATATTCTGAAGTTATAAACAAATCAAGCAGTACTTACTGAAAACAAAGAATTAGCTTGTCAAGAATGATGAAAAGAGGGGAGTCACATGAATGGCTACTGTTGGTCTCACCACAGCTTCACTTTTCTGTGATACAATGCTCCTTTGCTTCTTCTCTCACCAGAAGCAAAATGTTAACACCAATCTCAAGATGAGGTCTCACCAGGAGAATCTAGGGCCTCAAACATCTACCATGCATGTATAGGCTAAAAGCCCTATCCCTCTACTCAGTTTCATACAGACTCCTCAAAGGTGACCTCTTTCTGGCATAAGCCGTAAGTCAAGCTGCACTCAAGTAACCCACACATATGGCCCCGACCTGATCTGTGACATCAACACGACTTGTTGGCGGGACAGATTTGTGTCCCAGAGACTCCCTCATCTGTAGAATAGACTTCCTCACCACATCAAGCAGAGTACCTCTTTACCCCTTTTTAAGCACAACCTGGATAACTGGATGGGAAACAGAAAATATACCACTGGGATTCCACCCATGTCCCTGCTGGACAGGACCATCGGGTGCTGATTTGTGTAAACATGGGCTAAACTCTTGTCTAGGCTTATAAGGGCCTCAGGGCCAATAGCCTAGTAACCTCCCATGATCCTATGAGAAGCAGGCCACAGCCTGTTTGGTGATCCACAGTATTGTCCCAGATTATGCAAGAGTCTGTAGGCTAGTTGTAGCCTTTTCCTGGTAGGTGCCTTGAATAGCATAGTTTGTCCAAACCTCTTACTGTATTAGCAGATGAAATAATTATGTGGGATTTGTACCATTCAGATGAGTTGTGTTTAGTTTTTAACACGGTTTGTTTATTTTGGTTCTGATGCATATTCATTGGCTAGTAAACAGTACCCTTTACACATCTCCATACTCCTCAATACTCCTAGCATGCTTTAGAGAGTGATCTGACTTTATGTATGGTATCGGATGAGAATGTGTGACATGGAAGAAAGCTAATGAAAGAGGATGAGGTGGGAGTACACAAATGGTAACACATTTGTTAGTTAAGGGAGTGCATATAACTGAGGACTTTGGAGAAACCTTTGAGAGGAAATATCAATAGTATGTGTTCATAAATTGAGGAACAAAGCTAGAGGCAAGAGTTTTAAAACATCTTATTTGTATGCTTTATTATTCTGAGCAAATCATTGGAGACTTGTGGCCTTTTTGGTGTTAGACTTTATTATTTTATTTATTTTACATTTGTTTACTGGGAAAGTGCGACTGGACACAGGTCCTTTTTTAGCAGAGGCCCGGGGAGAAAAGCTCCTCATTTACTTAAGTCATAGAACAATGTACAATAATAATTTGCCACAATACAGAAATAATTCAAAAGAATAGCAAGTAATACAAAAATAGTAGCAAGTAGTACAAAATAATGCAAGAGTACAATGCTGTACAAGGAGAGTGAAAGACTGGAATTACTTGGAGGTAGTAGTATATTTGCAACCACCGTGTCATAGATAACATATTTCATATATTGGAAAATAACTGTGAGGTTATAATAATTCTATACTATATTGATCTATGACGTAAGCATGCTGTCAAGATAGAGCATGTCAAACACAGTTGGAGATACAGAGAATACATACATGATTGCACAGGACAGATGATTGTGCAATTATATAACACAGTAGCCAGTTCCAGTTTTAGAGGCCTGGTGAAGACATTCAAGAGGGGTTGTTAGCTACTGAGAAAAGGAAATTGGACTATCCTGTAGGGTTACATGGAGAGGCAGGGCCAGGAATTTGAAAGATGTGTTTTTATTAGCTTTTTGAATTGTGGGATAGAGCAGTTGGAAATAAGAGAGCATGGGAGTTTATTCCATAATTTGGAAATGTAGTGTGAAAATAGTGATTCACCAGCTGCGTTGTTTGCTTTGCAGAAATGTAGGAGGGATGTGTTGGAAGAGTGGAGATGTCTACAGGAGTTGTACGGCTGTAAGGCTATGGAGAGCAGGAGTTTTATCTGGGTGATGGAGGATTTTGTGAATGAAGCTAAGTTGATTAAAGTGCAGTAATTGCAGAAGTTCAAGCCAGTTTAGTTATCTGAGTTATGCGCAGTGATGGGATCTATATGAAGCACCAGTCATAGCTCTCAACCTTCCATCTCCAAAATGAGGAACACTCACCTTCATAATGTGGGACAAATGGGCAAAATGTGGAACACATACTAATGGCTTACTAACAGCTTCAACTAGGAAGGTCATAGGATGGTTAAAATATCCTGTTTTTACTTATAAAGAAGATCCTTTAATGAATTAATATGATTCATTTCTATTTACCATGGATTTTACTTAAAAAAATTCCTAAGACTGAATGTGTGACAGACTCTTTCAATGTGGAACTTTGAGGAACTTCGAGGAACATGAACTTTTTAAGACCCCAAATGAAGTACATTCCTCGTAATGAGGTACACTTGAGAGGTATGGCACCAGTTGCAAATTTGGCTATCTTATTGTTACAAGCTTCAAGTTTGGTGAGGTTGGTTTTACGGAGGTTGGTTAGTACTGGGGAATTGTATAAGAGTACATAGGAGGTGGGTTTGCGCAATAGTGAATTTTGTATTCTCGGTTAGGAATTTATTGTTCCTATACAGGAGACCAAGTTTCTTGTGGACTTTTTTAATGGTTTGGACAATATGTATATCAAATTTCAAATTGTTGTCTATTTCAACACTTAGCAGTTTTGTGTGGGTTGAGGGCATAATAGTTTTGTTTTTGGATAAGATGCTGAAAGGTGGGGAGGGGGTTTTGTGTTGGGAGGAGTGGGCTTTGCCTAGATGAAAGAGGAAAAGTTTTGCTTTGTTTGGGTTAAGGATGAGGTGGGAGTCAGTGAGCCAATTTTCAGCCAATAGGAAAGATTCCTGGGTGTGTTTTGTAGTGGTTAAAGAGAGGAAGCTGAGCATATATTTAAGTCATCAGCAAATTGGACTATGGCGGCGTGAAGTGTGGAGGTATGGAGTTGATTGGTAAAGATAGAGAAAAGTAGGGGCCCCAAAAAGGAACCCTGGGGATCTCCTATGCTAACTGGATGACTAGGATGGCTTGTTGATGTCCTGCAAGGTAATTTTGGAACCAGGAGATGGATGAGGTATACAGGTTTAGGACGGAGATGATGTTGATTACTTTTGGCTGGTTAACCACATCAAAGGCCTTGGATAGGTCTAGGAAAATAGCAGATACATATTGCCCATTATTGCTATAATGGTTGACTGTGTTGGTAAAGGGCACCAAGGCTGTGGAGCCATGCTGTGCATCTGTTGGCAATTTTTCTCTGTGAACATAATCCATGAGTTGGGTATGGATGACACACACACACACACACACACACACACACACACACATATATATATATATATATATATATATATATATATATATATATATATATATATACACACACACACACACACCTATATACATGCATATACTTGTATTGACAATCTGTTCCAGGAGTCCCGTGCGTGTATATTTGGTGTCGAATATGTAGTGCGGTAATTAAATTTGCCCATGATTATCATATTAGTGTGGATGGTCAGTAGTTCCAGTAAGTTTCCTTGCTCTCAGAGGAAGTGGTATTGGGTTTTGCCCATGGTGATTTGAACGTGTAGAAGTTCTAAGCACTGAGGTACATATATTTTTGATGTATATCGAGACACCTCCATCTTTACTCCTTGTTTGTGTAGCCTTTGGTCTAAATGCTTGGAAGGCATTATAACTTTGCACTGTCAGTGTGCTCTATACAGCTTTAAACTATATCTCAGTGACCACACAGATGTCAGCATTCTTTAGGGTAAAGAGAGCTTCTAGAGAGTGAGGTGTTTGTTTAGACTCCCAGCATTGTGCAGTAACACCTTTACATTTTCTTGGTTTTGATTTACTATTTCAGAAGTATGTTCATCTGGCAAAATACCTAAAAAAAGCACTATGCGGGGAGGACAGTTTTTAGCTAATATTTGAAAGCCTAGAAGGGAGAGGTGCAGACCATCCCTGGCAAAGCAGCATAGTCTGTTAACCATCTCCTTCCATGTTGACAAATATTGCATCCCCTTAGAATTACACCAGAAGCTAAGCCAATTATTAAACTCAGTCTTCTTTTCTTCATATTGTAGCATCATCCTTGGAGGAGGTCAAATGCTGCTTAATATACGTGTATTGACAATCTGTTCCAGTCTGACACAGATATTCTAAGAGCTCCATGATGTCCCTCTTCATATAATCTAGGGAGGTACATCTCAGGTCATTTACACCCACGTGGACTGTGACCGAGTCATACTCATACTTGTGGTCCAGTGACCTGAGTACCTTTGTTATGTAGTGGATCCTGGCCCCTGATAAGCAGCTGACCATGACTTTCTCTAAACTGGTGAAAGGGGCATCAGTGTATCTCACAAAGGGGTCTCCAATGACTAGAATTTTGGATTCTGTGTTGGCTTGCCTTATGGGATTAGAAGTAGAGGCTCCCTGAAATGTTGCTATATGAGTTGATGTGGGTACTATTTTCAAACATCGCATTCAGGGTTGCTGAGGGGGTTTGTTTTCTATACTTCACCTAGGAGGTCTTTGTGGTTTAGGTAGGTTACATTTAAGTGCCTCAGCATATGTGGATCTATTTGTCTGCTTTAAATTGTGTGCGTGATTGATGCACTGCTTGTACTACTGACAACCTTATCATTGAATCATAGGGGATTGCTAGGCTGTTGACCTGGAGGTCATTTTAAGCCTAGCTGTTTCATCCTAATGTAATACCATAGAAATGCTAGTCAATACCCAAGATTGCATTTACTGATGACTGCCCATGTCCAGGAGGATTGTGGGTGCTATCCCAGGTAAGAATTTATGGTGTCCCATCCACTCGTCCAGGTGCCTCTTGAACAGTGCCATAGAAGTGCTCTTTTTCACATGAATTGGTAGCTTGTTCCAAAGACACAGCAGTCACTGGGAGATAAATCTGTCCCTCCAGACTGTCCTCTTTAAGTCACAGGCCAAATTTAGGTCCCTGGAACAGGAAGCCCTAGTCCCATTTGATTTACAAATATGCAGCAAGTTCATTAGGTTTGGGTCTTGGATTGCTCTGTAGGCCAGGCATACAGCTACCATAAGAATGGATTAATGGTGCCATGAGATGAAACCGGTATGTTGTTTTCTATTCTGCCAACTGATTGGGAGTGATATCTTCTGGCTTTCTTCTTTATATTATTATTGTTGGATGTATTTGGCAATATGACACAAATATATGGACATTATTCCACTACTCTGTGTCCTGTATCAACTATAGACTTTTCGCCATTTTATTTTGAGTGCTGATTCTTTGGTGTGTAGCAGTATTCAGTATTATTTTGAGTCAGAGCGCCATGCATATATATATTCTTAGGTATAGAGGTTGGCATAATGGTTAAGGTGCTTACCTTACAAACACAAGATGCAGGGTTTGATTTGGCTAGGCTTAAAATGTCCCACAAGGGCAGTTACCCTAGTATTAATGTAGCTATAAATATATATATATATATATATATATATATATATATATATATATATATATGTGTGTGTGTGTGTGTGTGTGTGTGTGTGTGTGTGTGTTATATGGTTAAGGGATATATATTCGGTAAGAGATTGAGTGTGTGTGATTCTGAGTGTTTAGGGTTAGGTTAGGGGAAAAATTTAGTGTGTGTGTCCATGTGTGCATATGCATGCCCATGTGCAAATGTGTGATGAGAGTCCCAACTGTCTTCTGTAGTGGTAATGTTATGGGAACAGCTTTTTTTTTTTTTTGGTTCAATCTGCAGCTTAGAGTTACATGCAGGGTTATCATGTGTTACTACTGTGACACAAGGAGGCTTTGCTGGTTACAATGGCTCCAGTATTCCAAAAACTTTTATACATCCATAAACCAAATATTGCAGCTAATGCTAGGACCACAGATGTACATCCACGCCAACAAATAAATGCACATGTTGGAAGTATAGCTTTATAACACAGTGCTTACCCACCTCTCTAGAACAAGCTAACTCTCTAAGTTAAACAGTGTGACACACTGCCTGCCTTTAAAAGAAAACAGATTGAGTGTTCATAAATTCACCCTCTGGTATGACTGGCTCGGCCCTTCTTGTAAAGGGAGGAAAGGCTTAAGGGTTGGTAATGGCAAAGGTGAAATGTCCTTGCAGCTCAATTGATTTGCAACTCCTATGAGCCTAGGACATATCACTAAGTCACATCCTTGTATGTTAGCAGAGTTAGTGGGCATAACATGCTTAGGCCTACGTTCCCTGTGACTCTTGGGTGACCTGCACGGACCTGCATTATGTGGGAGTGGAGAAGGAGTATGTGCTCTCTTGTCTGCACTGAAGGCTGAGATCTTATACAGTGTGTCAAAAAGACTTGGACAAAAGGTATATGCATGGTATTTTTAGACAGTATGTGCACCGGTGAGTGCATTTCAAAACTATAACATGTTTACATGACTACAGCAAAAAAAAAAAAAAAAAGGTACATCAGTCAAAATGCTTTAATGTACTTTTTGCCTTTGTGTTTCAGGCCAGCTTCAGATGCCAGTATCTGTCAGCTGAACCCAACTCATACATTTATAGGTTTTGGTTCTTGCAGGGGAAGCACATCATTAAAATGAATCTGTTTCTTCTCGTGCCAGCCTCTGTTTCTCAACTCTCCACTTGGGCATCTGATATATGTGGTCCCCCTGCTTTTCACTGAAATTATTTTTTCACATCTAAGTGTTACAAGCTTATAAATAGGGCTCTTACTGTATTATTATCACTTGGTGAAGTTATCAATCTCCACTGAAAATTAATTTTCTTAAAGTTTGTTACATTAATTAAAATGTTGAGGAAATATATAAAAAAATAGTCACACAATTCTCAGTTTGTGGTAACAGAAGCCTGATTCAATTGGTTTGCATGTTAATAGTTCTAAAATTGCTAGTCATCCTTGTATTTCTGTTAAGTGTGATCTTGGACAAATTGGGTTAAACAATGGGTGCCAGCAGAGGTGAAAATGGTCATATCCAACTTGATGAGGTGCTAAGCGCATTGGTTTCTGGCTTGGTATTAACTTTTATTTCACTCAATGAGAGGTTTAAATGCTGAGCTGTTTGATGTCTTATGCATTTCAGTGTATGTATTTATCTGAATGTGTTAACCAGTGTTATCTATTCATGCATTCATTATACAGTAGTACAGTCAGATATTGTTTAGGTGCATCATGTGGATAGATGAGGCTTGGCTTAATTGTTTGGGGGTGGGTATGCTGTTTTATGAAATAATGTCGTTATCTACAGAATTCCACTCAGTTGTGGAACTCAGTCATAACGCAAGGTTGGACAATAGGTTGATGCAGCCTTTTTTTATTAAATTAGTACTTTTTGTAAGAATTTTAATTTTTGTGGTTGGTGACAGTGGGATTATAAATGACTGTCATGATTTGCTATAGGCGACCTGAATTTTGGAGTAAGTTTTACAGGTAATGACAATATTCTGCTGTTTAAGCTCTGCTGTAGAGTCTGTACAAGTCATCTGGAGATGCAGTCAGTTTTGTAGGAGATGGTTGCTAGAAGAATTAATGGGACTTGTTTAGACTACAAACTTGGACATTACAGGAGCATTTTTGTAGGTTCATAGGTGTGTACTAGGCTAATGGCCCTGAAGCCTTTACAAGCCCAGCCCATAGGATTACCCTGGCATCGTGCCACCCAACCTTAGTTCCCAGTGCCTCTGTCGAGTACAGCCACTGCAGTGATCCCCGGGGTGAATTTTCTATTTCCCATCCACTCATCAAGGTTTCTCTTAAAGATGGCCAGTGAGGTGCTCTGTTTGACATGTATGGGAAGTCTATTCCATAGCATGGGCAGTCTCTGGATTATGAACCTGTCCCACCAGCACGTTCTGTTGATTGTGGTAATGAGATTGAGGTCTCTGGAGCGTGTGGTGCGGACGGATTGGGATTTCTAACAGGGCTGGGTCAGACACGGCTTTGTAAGTCAAACAGAGATTACCTCTAAGTAGCTGCTGTGAGACAAAGAATAGTTGGGGAGTTTTTTGAATCTGTCCATATAGGACAAGTTTTTAAGGCCTAGGATCTTCTTTGTGAGGTACTTTTGCGGCCTCTTCAGTTGTTGCAGGTGTCTAGTGAGGTACATGCCAAATGGGGCATTGTACTCGATGATTGGCCTAATGAGGGAAGAGTAGAGGGAGACAATGAACTCTTTCTTCCTGGACGCAAAACCCTTAGTAATGAGATGTGCCACATAGAAGGACTTTCTGACCACAGTGTCAATGTGGTGGTCAAAAGAGAGGTTACTGTCAATCTGTGTTCCCAGATCTCTTATGCCTTCTGTGTTCATTAGTCTACCATCGATGTGGTAATTCATGGGAACTGGGTTTTTTCCAAAGGGGATGACACATTTTTTGGCATTAAGCTTAAGGCCATGGTTGTGACACCAGTCGTTGGTCTCAGTGAGGCCATTCTGTAGGATGTCAACATCACTTGGGGGGTTAATAGCACCCAACTTGCAATCATCTGTGAATTTGTCAGCCAGACTCCCTTCGTGTTTGCCTGGACTTCAGAGAAGTAGATACCAAACAGGAGAGGACCCAGGACTGAACCCCGTGGGACTCCATTCATGACTGGTCTGCAGTCTGACTTGGAGTTCGCTACTTTCACACTGTGGGTTCAATCTGTGAGCCAATTTGCAACCCACCTAGTGATATAGGGATTGATGCCTAGCTTACTAAGTTTTTCTATGATTCCTGAGTGGGGAATGGTATCAAAGGCCTTGGCCAGCTCAAGGTAGGCTGTATGAACCACTTTGCCTTCATCCACAGCTCTGGTGACTGACTCAAAGAAGTTGACTAAGTTGAGGAGGTGTGATCTATCCTTCACAAAACCAAACTGTGTAGGATCCAAAGTTTGGAGATTCCCTATATCATTGTTTGTTAGGTCCATAATGATGCGTTCCATAGCTTTACATAGCAGACTCTATCAAGCTAATGGGGCGATAGTTCCCAGGGTCTGTAGTCACTCCTCTTTTATGGAGAGGGATGACTGTAGCAGTACACCATTCAGTAGGGACAAAGCCTAAGATGAGGCTGTGATTGAACAAGGCATATAGGTGAGGTGCCAGTTCACTCTGTAGTTCATGTAGAACACAGCCAGGGATATTGTCAGGTCCCATAGAAACTGTATTTTTGGCCTTGGACAGTGCTGTTTTAACCTGTGCAGCAGTAATACTGGGTGCCTGGCAATCTACTGGTATTGTGATTGGTCCTTTTGGGGGGGGGGGGGTAAAGTTGGCACTGAATATGTCAGCCAGTATACTATCAATATCTGTTGGCTCAGTATAGCAGGTACCATTGTGCAGTAGCTCAGAGCAAATCTTGGTATTGCCATGGACATTCTTTACAAACTATAGAAGGCCTTGTGGTTGTCTTTACTATCTGCTACAATTCTGTTTTCATAGCTAGCTTTAAAGGATTTGATGAGGTGTCTCAACTTTTTGTTGAGGCTGATAAGGGGCTTTTTCCGGTCTTGGGACTTCATCTTATTCTGCATCAGTTTCCTCCTTATGTTGTACAGTTTGTTTATGGTAGGGGACCACCACATTGGCTTCCTTTTTTGGAGGAAAGCATCTTGGTTATGTTGTGTATGGTGAGATCCATGCATTTGTGTACGTCTTTGTACAGTGCACTGGTGTATGATTTGGTGGCCATGCAACTATTCTCCATTCACATGGGTGATGTGAAGTTAGCCACCTCTGTTTTTAGGAGCCCAAAGTTAGCTTTGGAGAAGTTTTTCATGGTGGCTACCTTTGTGTGTGTGGGGGGGGGGTACGAGGGATGTGGATTTCCAAGGTGATTAGTTTGTGGTCAGATCTAACCAGGGAGGAGTTGACTATTGGTGTAGAGCAATGGTCGCCCATGTTAGTAATAACCAGGTCAAGGATGTTGCTACCTCTAGTGGAGGTAAGAACGAGTTTGTCCAGGCCATTGGAATTAATGAACTCCAGGAAACGTTGGGCAAGTGTATTGGTACATGAGTAGTTTTCCCAGTTAATGGAGGGGTAGTAGAAGTCACCCAGTATGAGAGTGTTAGGTTGGACCCTAATATTCTCCAGGGTGCTTAGGAGGTTGGACCCTAATATTCTCCAGGGTGCTTAGGAGGTTGGACCCTAATATTCTCCAGGGTGTTTAGGAGGTTGGACCCTAATATTCTCCAGGGTGCTTAGGAGGTTGGACCCTAATATTCTCCAGGGTGCTTAGGATTGTGGAGTGAGTCTTGGGACATGGTTGGGGACATATATAGCAGGCTATGACCTGAATCGCTTTCTTATGCAATGCTAGCTGCACTTGTAGTATCTCTGATGCGTTATGTTGGGCTACCAGTCTGGAGGTGTGCGCATCCTTTATGAATATGGAAACACCACCGCCTTTGGACCTTCGGTCCAAGTTCTGAGGCTGAAAGGTGTGGAATGAGTTATAGCCTGGTAATGACGGGGTGGTTTCTGCTACCTTGAACCAGGTCTCTGTTACAGCACAAATGTTGATGTTCTTCATTTTAAGGAGTGCTTCAAGTGAGTGCATTTTGAGATTTAGACTTCTAGCGTTAAGCAGCATGACCCTCAGATTGTATTTGTCTGTAGCTATTACAGTGGTAATTTGGTCTTTGGAACACCGCCTAAAAAAGTCACTATAGAGGTGGCAAGAGCCTTGGCCAGTATCCAGAAGCCCAAGGGTGACAGATGCAGGCCATCTCTGGCAAAGCATCAAGGTCTGTCAATCATGTCATCCCAGGCAGACAGATAATGGATCCCCTTAGAATGACACCAGAAACTTAGATAATTGTTGAAATCAATAATATTCTGCTTGTGCTGTGTTATCATTCTGGGTGATGGTAGGATGCTGCTCAGGGTTAGGCTCATACCCGCCTGGGCTACATAATCCGAGAGCTCCTCCATGTCTCTTTTCATGTAGTCCAGGGAAGTACATCTCAGATCATTCACACCCACATGTACAATAATGGAGTCATATTTGTACCTGTTGTTGAGGGACCTGAGTGCATGCATTATGTGGTGGATCCTGGCACCTGATAGGCAGCTGACTGTTACTTTCTCCTTATTCACCCTAGTAAGTGGGACATCAGTGTGCCTTACTACTGAATCACCTATGACTAGTGTGTTGGGCATGCTGTTTGGCCTTAGGGGCTTTAGTTGAGTGGCACACTGTTTAGAAGAGTTATGCATCCCATGATTGGTGTTGTGTTGTGGTGGTCGAGTGCATTTCTGCCTTGGAGGTCTCTTCTGTTTGGGTAGCTTTTTAATGAGAGCCTCCACGAAGGTGGGTGTTTGGTTTGTGTTTTATTTGCTGATCGATGGAGTCTATCTGAGACTGGATTTGTGGTGTGAGTGGTTACCTTCTCCTCCTGACAGGCTGTGCCAGTACCGGGTTGAGAGAGCTTAGCCTCCAGTTTGGCTATATAGAACTCAGTCTTCTTTTCTTCATATTGTAGCATCATCCTTGGAGAAGGTAAAATGCTGCTTAATGCTAGGCTCATACCAGCCTCAGACAGATATTCTGAGAGATCCATGATGTCCCTCTTCAAATAATCTAGGGAGGCACGTCTCGGGTCATTTACACCCACATGGACTCTGACTGAGTCATAATCAACCTAGTGGTACAGTGACCTAAGTATGTTTGCTATGTAGTGGATCCTGGCCCCTAATAAGCAACTGACCATGACTTTCTCCTCACCGGTGAGGGGCATCAGTGTATCTCACAAAGGGGTCTTCAATGGCTAGAATTTTGGATTCTGTGTTGTCTTGCCTTATGGGATTAGAAGTAGATGCTCCCTGAAATTTTGCTGTATGGGTTGATGTGGGTATTGTTTTCAAACAGCGCATTCAGGGTTGCTGAGGGAGTTTGTTTTCTGTACTTCTACACCTAGGGGTCTTTGTGGTTTAGGTAGGTTACATTAAATGCCTCAACATATGTGAATCCTGTGTGTCTGCTTTGGGTGTGTGCATGGTGCTACACTGTTTGTACCACTGACTTAACCTTATCATTGTTGGATCATAGGAGTTGCTAGGCTGTTATTACGAGGTTATTTAAGCCTAGCTGTTTCACATCTGACAATACTATAGAAATGCTAGTCAATACCCAAGATTGCATTTAGTGATGACTGCCCATGTCCAGGAGGATTGTGGATGCTATCCTTGGTAAGAATTTATGGTGTCCCATCCACTCATCCAGGTGCCTCTTGAACAGTGCCATAGAAGTGCTCTGTTCCACATGAATTGGTAGCTTGTTCCAAAGACACTGCAGTCACTGGGAGATAAATCTGTCCCTCCAGACTGTCCTCTTTAAGTCACAGGCCATATTTAGGTCCCTGGCATTAGTTTACCATAAGAATGGATTAATGGTGCCATGAGGTGAAACCGGTATATTGTTTTCTATTCAGCCAACTGACTGGGAGTGATATCATCTGGCTTGCTTCTTTATATTATTATTGTTGGATGTATTTGGCAATATGACACAAATATATGGACATTATTCCACTACTCTGTGTCCTGTATCAACTATGGACTTTTCGCCATTTTATTTTGAGTGCTGATTCTTTGGTGTGTAATAGTATTCAGTATTATTTTGAGTCAGGGCACCATGCATATATATTCATATGCATATGTATAGAGGTTGGCATAATGGTTAAGGTGCTTACCTTACAAACACAAGATGCAGGATTTGATTTGGATAGGCTTAAAATGGCCCACAAGGGCAGTTACCCTAGTATTAATGTGTGTGTGTGTGTGTGTGTGTGTGTGTGTGTGTGTGTGTGTGTGTGTGTGTGTGTGTGTGTGTGTGTGTGTGTCTGTGTGTCTGTGTGTCTGTGTGTGTGATGATAGTCCCACCTGTCTCCTGTAGTTTGGACCCAGAAGATGTTTAGGAGGTTGGACCCTAATATTCTCCAGGGTGCTTAGGAGGTTGGACCCTAATATTCTCTAGGGTGCTTAGGATTGTGGAGTGAATCTTGGGACATGGTTGGGGACCTATAGCAGGCTATGACCTGAATCACTATTTTATGCAATGCTAGCTGCACTTGTAGTATCTCTGACGCATTATGTTGGGCTACAAGTCTGGAGGTGTGCGCATCCTTTATGAATATGGAAACTCCACCGCCTTTGGAGCTTCGGTCCAAGTTCTGTGACTGAAAGGTGTGGAATGAGTTATAGCCTGGTAGTAACGGGGTGCTTTCTGCTACCTTGAACCAGGTCTCTGTTACAGCACAAATGTTGATGTTCTTCATTTTAAGGAGTGCTTAGAGTGAGTGCATTTTGAGATTTAGACTTCTAGCGTTAAGCAGCATGACCCTCAGATTGTATTTGTCTGTAGCTATTACAGTGGTAATTTGGTCTTTGGAACACCGCCTAAAAAAGTCACTATAGAGGTGGCAAGAGCCTTGGCCAGTATCCAGAAGCCCAAGGGTGACAGATGCAGGCCATCTCTGGTAAAGCATCAAGGTCTGTCAATCATGTCATCCCAGGCAGACAGATAATGGATTCCCTTAGAATGACACCAGAAACTTAGACAATTGTTGAAATCAATAATATTCTGCTTGTGCTGTGTTATCATTCTGGGTGATGGTAGGATGCTGCTCAGGGTTAGGCTCATACCCGCCTGGGCTACATAATCCGAGAGCTCCTCCATGTCTCTTTTCATGTAGTCCAGGGAAGTACATCTCAGATCATTCACACCCACATGTACAATAATGGAGTCATATTTGTACCTGTTGTTGAGGGACCTGAGTGCATGCATTATGTGGTGGATCCTGGCACCTGATAGGCAGCTGACTGTTACTTTCTCCTTATTCACCCTAGTAAGTGGAACATCAGTGTGCCTTACTACTGAATCACCTATGACTAGTGTGTTGGGCATGCTGTTTGGCCTTAGGGGCTTTAGTTGAGTGGCACACTGTTTAGAAGAGTTATGCATCTCATGATTGGTGTTGTGTTGTGGTGGTCGAGTGCATTTCTGCCTTGGAGGTCTCTTCTGTTTGGGTAGCTTTTTATTGAGAGCCTCCACGAAGGTGGGTGTTTGGTTTGTGTTTTATTTGAAAGCAGTGCTGGTGTGTATTCTGAAGGGCTGTGTGTTCCATGTGGTATGGTTCATGTGCTGACCTTCTGCTCTTGACCAGCTTTTCCGGTCTTAGCTGGAGAGTGCGCGTTGCTTCCGGTTTGGATATACAAGTGCATCTCTCTCAAGTCTGAGTGTTGGGAGGTAAGAGGAGAGGGTTGTCGGTGTACATGAGACAGTTGCTATATTGCCTCAGGATGCCCAAGTTCACCAGGTTAATAGGAGAAAGCACAGGGAACTGACCCTTAGACATGCCTGGAGGGGTGGGCATTAATAATAAGTACTGGAGTTGTTTCCCTGTAGAATGTTTAGTGCTGGTAGCACTTTTGTGTGCTACAATAATTGCTACAAGAGTCTGGTAAAGTGCTAGACTAATAAGCTAGTAAAAGTGCAGGAGAAGAGAGAACTAGCAGATCTAAGGGAAAAATTGAAGCGCAGACTTTGGCACCTCTCAGAAGCTTACAAACAGTCCTGGATACAGCAAATCTGTATCTGCATCTCAACATGACTAGTTACAGGAAAGGTGGGAAACAAGTGCAAACATGAGCTTTTAAACCAGAAAGTTGAAAGAGATGGAAAGACTGCCCAAATGGCCAATAAACTACAATTACTGGACCAGAATCCACTCCTCTTGTGGCAGATAGGCTACCCAGTGCTTACCACTCTCACTGACAAGCTAGACAGCTTCCCACTGACACAGAGGCTTGGGGGGCTCATGTTTGGGAGATTCTGATTGTAACTGTGTGTTACTGATGGCATCTCTTGTGTTTGTATTCATTACTGCAAAAATTTAAGTAGACAGTAGGTATTTGATGTACTTCTTGTTTCTATGTCACATGGTTTATATAGTGTAAGGTTTTGTTTTATAGATTTAATTTTTTACAGGTTGCTAGTTTTCATGCACTCTGAGTGTGCAATTATTTCAGTGTGTGTTTTTGTTAATGGAGAAGTGTTATTTGACATTACTAACTGGCTATTTTTTCACTGATTGCTTGGGAGTCTGCTTTTCTAGGAGGTTTGCCACATTCTTTTTGCTTTGCTATGCAGGATTTTAGCTCAACTAAGAAGATGTGGTCATTGTTGAAGGTTTTAGTGTGGCTTATTAGTTAGGCCTTTTTTATACATTATTGTGTTTTCCTTTTGTGGATAATGACAGTATGTTTAGAATTAGTTTTGTTGAGGGGTTGTGAAACCAGCGTTGACACTTCACCTCCGGTGCTGTAGTGATGGTGAAATTGAAGTGTATTAACCCACCAGATGTGCAGTAGCAAACCCCGCCCAAATCCCACCTGTGACTATTTTGACTGCACCACCCACTGTTTGATTGAAAGATGCCACCAAAACACAAGGTAATTTAGACCTATAAAAAGACAGATTATACAGAAAATACAGTAAACATTATGCGTATATATGTATAACAAAAAACGCAGATGCGATTGATCTGAAATCAAATCATTTTTTTTCAAAAAAAATATTAAACTGCACTTCCAAAATCACTGGCTTTGTCCCTGCAGTAAACCTGACTAACCTTTCACTTGTATTACGCAACTTTAATCCACCTCTTACTCATGTGTGACTCTTTCCTCCACTTTCCTTTCTTTTCTTATCTCACTTCATCTTACCATAGCTTCTTTGTCTGTTAACAGTCTTAACTTGATCTCATTTTCAAAACTCTTCCCTTCTTAACTTCTCCTTTTCTTATTACTCTCTCTGTCTTCTCCTTCTTAGCTCCTTTCCTTTGTTACCTCTATCAAACTAGTATTTTTATCTTTGGGTAATTTTATTTTGGACTGTAACTGAGTTTAGTAACTAATTCATGTAGTAATAATTTTAAATTGTAGAGTGTTAGTTTTTTACTAATTTTTTTACTAATTCTAGTACTTTTACTTATGTTGGTTTTATGCCTTGGATTTATTTCTGTGGAGCTTTTCTCCCCGGGCCTCTACTGAAAATGGAAATATCTCCAGATAGACTAGCCCGGTCAACAAATGTAAAATAAAATAAAATAAATAAAATAAATTTTTATTTCCGGAAGTTAATCGGGCCAAAAGTACAAAGACAAGTACTGTTTGTACAGAAAACAGTTATACACTTAGCATGTGCTTATTTCTTTATTTTGCAAACTTAGTCGGGCCTAAAAAGGCAAAAGGCAAAAAACAGACACCCACAACCTCGAACACCACATCAGGAAGCATAACTTATGAAGCGATTCATAATTAAGTATACAGTCAAGGCAGTTCATTTTCCTTTTCAGAGCCTTCATCCAGATCCAGTGCTTGAGCTTCCCGGTACTCTTTGATATGACACAAAAAGTTCAGAAGCAAAGTGTCAAAGTCATGTCCGTACTTAAATCTCCACATATACTCGTCTAGATAACTGGGCACCTTGTGTGCCCTTGTTCCGTTCACTGTCTTGAATTGCTTCTTGCACATAGCCCACATAGCTTCCTCGGAGTTGGTATGGGCACCTGTTTGGGGATCCACAAAATTTTGGCTATGATTTACGGTCTGGTGTTGGTAGTGCAGTGAACCATGCTGCCACATTTCAAGCATTTATTCTCGTCAGGCATTATCCCAACCGATTACAGGAATGATATGACTGCCATTAGAGACAAAGTTATTTCCCCATGTACTTCTCGTTGAATGTAGACATTGCAAGATCAAATACAGCAGACCTTTTCTGAAAGAAACAGAACTACAGGGACAGTAGGACCACTTTATATAGAAAATGAAGATCATAGAACAATTTGCTGCCATTGTTTGAAAACTGTTATGATAAACCTGCATGTTAAGGATGTGTCAAAAGCTAACATTTTCAGATATTAACAGTGTGATTTATGTGATAATGACTCGATGCAACAACCATGGGGTAGGTTCATACTTGGCATAATGACTAGATGCAACACCTTCAACACCTGTTAAACATTATATTATTTGAATGGAAAGGCCATAATTACTCGATTCAACACCCTTATGTAGTGTCTGTTAAACATTATATTGTTTGAATGGAAAGGGATGCAACACCTTTATGTAGCTGCAACACCTTTGCTCCATTTTTAATTCTACTGTTTCTGCTACATGACACGGATTTACAGTTACATTTGCATTGCGTGGCAATCACGGCACATTGCCGTTGTTAATCCCCACCCTCTGGCATGTCAATCATGGCGAAACTCGGTGGTGGGTTAATACACTTCAATTTCGCCATAGTGATTATGGCCATGTTTTACTGCTCAGATAGTGGGTAGATTTTCCTGCTGGCTCAATTGAAACAACGGTCCACTACACATATCAACATGGCTCCAATGAGACAATCTGGTACATGCTTACAAGCCTACTGAAGGATGCTACAGGTTAGTGTATGTTTTTATGTATGACATTATTTAAATTCTCTTTCATTATTTATGTCAAATCTGGAATTTGGAGTATATGTTGTAGGAAGAAATAAGTACGAATGATACATTCAATTTATAGTTGTGCCATTTTTTGTGCATAACTAGTAGGTATATAGGTTTTTACTAGACTAATGACCACCACATCAGAGTCTTTACAAGTCCAAAATCAGGTATAACTTTTAAATATTACCCTGATTCACATTAGTAGGAGAATAACCTGATTTTGAACAATGTGGATTGTCTAAAGAGTAAGAAGTATGAAACTCGCGTCTACTTTAGTTCAGTGAACGAGCAGATGATCGAACGCTGTTAGTTCGAACACTAATAGTCGAACCAGCAAAATAGCGAATGGCTGGAACAGCAAATTTTTTCCCAGGGAAAGAAATTGCTTGGCTGGCTGTCTGGGTTGTGCTGTTTCCTCCACTTTAGTGCAATCTCGGAGTTGGTATATTTAAGTAGGGGGGATGTGGGGGGCACAGCCCCCCACTTCATTTACTGTTTAGTGGGGTTTTTTTGGGAGCAGCGATTTTTTTTCCCTGGGGAAAAAAATCGCTGTACTGGTTGTTCACTGCTATGCATTTTCGAGATTTAGGGGACGATATAACAACGTTCGATCATCTGATTGTTCATTCATTATAATATAGACCCTGAAACTCTAATGTCTGACATTACAGACTGACTGTAATCTTCAGTGATTTACCAGAAAATGAAAACATTTATATAAGGAATAGGGTAATAATATGAGGCAAAATCAGGGATAGTTGAGCAGTATGAAGTAATTAATGACCAGTAATACTGCTTTCATATTTTTTCAATCTGATGATTTCTCTTGTGGTGTGGGTGGCCAGTTATTTCCACAGATGTTCTTATCTGGGTATAATTTTTTCTTGGTTTTCATTTGATTTATTATATTATATTATATTATATTATATTATATTATATTATATTATATTATATTATATTATATTACTGGGGTGTAGGCAGAGGAAGCATTTGTATGGACAAGACAGACTGGGTTTCGAAGACAGAAAAACTCCACTCTTTATTGGCTAGTACATACAACGTAACGCTCCACAAAACATGCATTTTTGTCCAGGAACCTCCCAGACTTCATCAGAAAATACACAGAATGTGAAAAACCAAAGCCTAAGGAAACACTTGAAGTCTGTATCTGTAACTAACCCCAGCTGTAATTCTATATCCATTTAAGAATGTCAGGGTAAAATTAGATAATGTCCACATTTGCCTTAATTTTATAATATAAAGTAAAGTGACTGTGCAAAGTAGCAGTAGGTATGCTACTTTGCACAGTCACTCTACTTTATATTATAAAATCAAGGCAAGTGTGGACATTATCTAATGTTACCCTGACATTCTTAAAAGGATATAGAATTAAAGCTGGGGTTAGTTACAGATACTGACTTCAAGTGTTTCCTTAGGCTTTGGTTTTTCACATTCTGTGTATTTTCTGATGACGTCTGGGAGGTGCCTGGACGAAAACGCATGTTTTGTGGAGTGTTAAGTTGTATGTACTAGCCAATAAGAGTGGAGTTTTTCTGTCTTCGAAACCCAGTCTGTTTTGTTTATTAGTTACCTTTTGACTGGTTCCTCATTTTTTGGTTATTTGTAAGGACAAAGTTAACCATGATATTTGTTTACTGACATCTGACTACCGGGAAAGTCTATTTGGGTAAGTGTTCATTTTTATTGGAGGCCCACAGAGAAATGTTCTACAATATTTCAAAAGCATTTTGAAAACAATTTTAAAAGCCTCAAAAATAAAACAAAACATCTACAGTTTTAATGATTATACCATATTGGACATAATGTGACAAAATTGGTTAAAACAAAGACAGCTTATACAACAAAAATGTTATTATTAGAGACATTTTACACAGTTTTTAGAAGTTAAAGGTAAACTAGTATAATACATACAGGCATTGCAATATGAAGTCAAGGAAATGATAAGTTATTACATATCTAGATAAAGTTAGGGAGTAAGAAGGGGTAAGGTATGAATATGAGCTGGTACATATTTAGAAATACTGTTATCCTGAGGTTGAGCAAAAACAGAAACACATTTTGGCTAATAACTATTTTAGAATGATTTTGAAGGACTGGAGGGAGAGTGTTGATATGATGTCCCAAGCCTTAGAAACATGATATAAAGATCTTACCCTGCAGATTTTATAGGATTGTGAACAGAAAAGTTTTTCCTCACTGAGTCATACTGATGGAGTACGAACATAGTTGTATAGAGTGGTATTTATTTAGTGTTAGGACAAGCAGATGATTGCTGACTAATGTTGTAGGTGGGAGGAAGCTCTGTAGATGTTAATTGATGTGTTAGTTCTAATCAATTTAGGCTTCCAGTGCTATACAGTAGTGGGTTCTGAAAGGGCCTTTTGAGGCAAATTTAGCCACTTTGTTGTAGCACTGCTCAAATTTAGCTTTTTGTGCTGCCTGGAAGTTGATAAAAATGAGTGCTCCATAAACTAGTGAGGTTAGGTGCTAAGTAGTGGTGAGTGTAGCCTTAGTTCTGTTGGCCAGAAAGTTTTTGGATCTCTAAAACTTTCCAAGATTTTGGTGAGTTTTTATGCATTTTTGACGGTGCATGTCAAGTGTAAGATTATAGGTTCATAGGTAAGGTAAGTGCTAGGATAGCTGCTCTTGCTGGCAACTTTATCTAGCTAATTTCCCTTTTTGTGTTGGAAATAACCTATCCCAATAGGTTATAGATTGGCCTTATCTGTCCCAAGGTTGATAATTAAATATTACCCCTAATGAGAATAACTGGGATCATATCATAGATAATTTTAAGTGGACCCATGCATGGGACAAAGCATTTAGGAGCTATATCTACCCATTTGTAGTGCATGGGGCAGTTCTGGGGCAAATGTTATGCTTCCCATCCATATACCTTGGTTGCACTTGAAAATGGACAGGTATGAACTTTGTTTTATGTGGATGGTGAGTCTGTTCCACAGCAGTGGTATCCCCTGCAAAATATACCTGTCCCTCCAAACTGTTCTATTAATGTTGCAGAAGAGGTTTAAATGCCTAGGCAAAGGATTTCTGATGAAAGCTGACAATGATGTGCAGTAGATCCATTAGTAATAGGTCAGAGGATGCCTTCTATGCCAGACACAGGTCACATCTTTGGATTCTGTAGGATACTGTCTATATTGACAAGGGTTTCAGTCAAGTCCATGTAGGACCCTGTTGTTTAGGCTTTGTATCCTTTTAGTAAGGTATCTTTGTGTGAGCTCCAGTTGTTGCATGTGTCTGAACAGATACATGCCAAAGGAGACATTATGTGCAATGATGGGCCCAATCAAGGCTGAGTAAAGGGGGTCAATCAGAAAACTAAAGGAGGCGGTGCATCAAAATTCCTTAAAGATAGACACCTTCAGATTGGTTAAACAGTATGATTTCCTGGAGATACTTCAGGTGTAATTAACTGTTGGCAGAACATCTATTCAAGTCATTGCCAGCTACAGGACCCCCTCCATGAATCAGGACACCCACTCTGCCTATTTGGATCTACTTAAGTCTATTATGATGCATCCAAACACCATGGTTTAGGTGACTAACTACCCATCCATTGACTAGGTAAATTTCTTGTGCTCAAACTCAATTGCCCAAAGGTTCCTCGACTTTAACTCCAATGCCCTGGACAAGCTGTTTGACACCCCCAAAAAGGGTACCAACATCATGGATCTGGTGATTACCAATATGGGGGACCACTGTAGCACCCACCGCTGTGAGGTCTTTCCTGGTGTAATCTGATCCCAGATCAGTCTCATTTTAAGTAACTATCACCCCCCCCCCAGCAGTAACTAAACTAAAAAAACTTCTCCAAATGAGAGTTATAACCTCTGACAGGATGGTATAAATGGCTTCACTGCACCTCCCCTCTCAGATGGAACTGGCAACTATGCTGAGTGCTGCACCAGTGCTTTATACAAACACCTGTATAACTTCATTGACTTGGCCGTACCTGATAGGACCAAAACAAGTTCCTCAAGGAAGAGCAAACCTGCCTGGTGGACAACTGCCATTAACAGGCTCTACAATAACAGGAAGAAATTGCTGTCTAAGAGTAAGAGGGACCAAGCCCTAAAGTGGAAACTCCCTCCTCAGCATAAACAAGCAAATAAGACTTATTGTGAAGTCATCCAATGCAAACTATGAATCCAAATCAGCTTAAGGCCATGGTTCTGACACCAGTTGTTGGTCTCAGTGAGGCCTTTCTGTAGGATGTCAACATCACTTAGGGAGTTAATAATAGCTCCTAACTTGCAATCATCTGCAAACTTTTGTCAGCCAGAGTCCCTTTGTGTTGGCCTGGACTTTAGAGAAGTAGATACCAAACAGGAGATGACCCAGGACCAAACCCTGTGGGATTCCACTCAAGTCCTTTTAAACTCCAATTATTTCCTCTTCTTCTTGAGTTGATAGAGCCCTAAGCAATTCCTAGAACTGTTGTGATTTCTCTCCAGTCATCTTCTAGGTCTTCAGCCTGGTCTCTATTGACCTTGGAAGCCTTCTTTGACCACTGCTTGCAACTGATCATGGCAACCAGTGTTTTTTACTGTGGGCTTACTGTTTCACTGGGGATGCATTTACACTCACTGATTGTACCCCATTGTCATTTCCTTAGTAGAAGGAAGTCCTGTACTATCAAACCATTTGCCAGACAGAAGTCTAGACTGGCATTTCCATCTGTATTCCTACTGCCCCACCCATGTGGACCCAGGCAGCCCTCGTATCCTATTCTGTCTATCCTGATATGTGCATTCAGGTCAGCCATTATCAACTCCAATTCCTGCTTTATAAAGCATGTCATTGCAAATAATGCATTTCCTCTCATGCCAGCCTCTGTTTCTCAGTTTTCCTCTTGGGCAGCTATTTGTGCTTCCCCTGATGTTCATTGAAATTATTTTTTCACATCTGTTCCAAGTGTGTTACAAGCCTATAAATAGGGCTATTACAACTGTATAGTTACATTTATTATCGTTTTGGGCAGATGTCAGTCTGCACTGCAAAATTCAGTTTCTTGTAGTTTATTACATTAACTAAAACATTGACTAATTATATAAAAAATAGTTACATAATTTTCAGTTTGTGATGAGAGAAGTATGAGTCAATTGATTTTGCATGTTAATTATTCTATAATTGCTACAGTCATCCTTGGCTTTCTGTTAAGTGTTTTTGATCTTGAACATACTGGATTAAACAACGGGTGCCAGCAGAGGTGAAAATGGTCTTATCCTACTTGATGAGGTGCTAAGTGCATTGGTTTCTGGCTTGGTATTTGTCAAAGGAAAAATATACTTTAAAAATGATCAAAACATGGTAGGTTCAGGTTAAGGCACTTTAATCTTGCAGCAAGGAGACAAAAACGTGCTAATACAGAGTTTGTCTAACCAGAAACAGGAAATGCATTCATTTTTATAGGTTATCAAATTAATCCTGTCCTACCATGCTGAAGTAATGAATTACCACCTTTTGGTCATCATCTGCTGACCATCTTTCCCATGATTTTCTGCTGATTTAAACAATTTTTATGTGAAACATCCTGAGGAAAACAACATGGCCTTGGTTACTTTCAGTTAGATACTTGTTATGTTACATTCAAGATACTATAGCTAAATCAAACACAATGCTAGCAGTTCATTTCTCTAATAAACCTTTGTCTAACTTATCTCTAAACTACTGCAGCTGCAGAGGTTCCCATCCTCTGAACAAGGCTGTCTGTCTGGAATCATTACATTTATTAAATGATATATTGTCTATTCATATGCTTCTGACCTAGCCGATTAACACCTGCTTCTCAAGTACATTTCCACAAGGCATAAACAAGAATATTGCTGTGCTAGCAGTTACTAGGTCAGAGGGCAACTTGCAAGTTTCAGTAAGCATGCTGCAGTTTCAATAAGGCATACTTTTAGTCTCATATGAAACTCAATTTATATAAATCACAGTGCATAAGAAATAGAATGAAAAGCATATTAAAAACACTTGATTATTAATTTGGCATTAAGCATACACATATTAATACATATTTTTCTAACATCTCCCTCCTGTTAATACTTTTTATTCTATTTTCAAAAAAGGATAAACAGCTTGCTTCTTTTCCTAACCTCTTCCATTTAGGATTTGCAGTTAAGAAAGTCATTCAGTTTAAACTTTTATGAAAGCGTCTCACATTCTAGCAGCTCTTCAAATTCAGTACTTTGATACATAGTTTCAGATACGGATATATCTATGAATTCCTTAATTAATTTCTTCATGCAGGTGATTCATAACAAATACAAGCTCCTATTAGGAGTAAACCTACCCCAATAGCAATCAGTATGTTCATAAAGATGGAGCCCCACCCCCCCAAAGGCATTCTGAAAAAACTCTGTCAGAGGGTTTGGGCCTGGTTTGGTCATGGCTGACACTTGCTGAATCACCTCGAGATGGTCGTTGATCTCATGCTGATGGTCAGAAATGAACGCACAGCCCTCTTCTTTGATTAAAGCACAAGTTCCGCCTCCCGCCACTAGGGTGAAGTCAAGAGCCATTCGGTTTTGAAGCACTACAGTTCTCATGGCATTCAGTTCATCAGTTAAAGGGCAGAAAAAGTTGCATTACTCATTATTTCAAGAAGTTTAGACAGTTTACACAGTTCCCATATTGATTTGACTCCGCCATACATGGGTGATATACCTTCCCAGGATATAACAGCATCGCTCAAGTCCATGTGCACAAGTTTGGTTCCCACATTATGATGGTCTTTCCACCCTGCTTCAATTCGTCCCACTGGATTCTACGGTTTCTTAACAGTCTTTTTGGTTACGTCTTGAGTATTTCGAATACTCCCTTGAGGCAAAGCTGCAGTGTGACGGATGGCCGGAACCAGGTATCCCAAAAAACAACTGCCAGACCAATTCTCAGGTAACCCTTTATATGCCTTTTTCCCACATACAAAATAACAGTCCTCTACTTTTGTCATTACTTTGTTATGAAATGACTGCCCTGCATGAAACATTTTCCTATAACTGTTTGAAAAGTACGGGATTGTGCTGTACCTGATCAAGAGTTTTATGCATAGATTTCAAAAATGAGCCATAATCTGTACTACAAGATCCACTCAAATCATTTGGTTTTCTATAACATTTGTACTGTACAGTAACATTACATTTGCTCCATCCAACTTGGATGGAATCATTTTTATAAAAACATACAATTCCTTTTTGTGTCACAGGCAAATACAGTGCTACTTTATCTTGTGCTTTAATAGTGACTGTGTCAAAAAACAGATTTTCCCAGGTCTCATTGACCCCTAGGGGGATAGCAGTCATTAACAAACCCCCATATGCTGTTGGTATGGCCGTACAGACCCATCAGTTCAAAACATTGAAAGTCTCTGCATATACACGTGTAATTGCCTGATAAGTGTTAAAGTTCGGATGCCAGTCTATGTTTGGTTCATTACGTCTAATCAGTTCAACCTTTGTGGCAGGATAAAGTATGGCCACAGCAAAAAGAACAGTGTGATCAATATTGCAACAAAAACAATCATGCAAGTTTTTTGAAATTGCTCAGTGTCTCTACTCACTCTGTATCTGGCCATTTTGTTCTTGTTGTGCAACAGTAACAAAGTTTTTGTCCAGTGCAAAGTTTTTAACCAGTTTACAGTGTGTCAAATGAATCCAGGAAGCTCGTTCCGCAATTTTGACTGCGGTGGGTGTTGACAGCAGTACCTGGTATGGACCTTCCCACTTCGGAGAGCTCCAATTCTTCCGTTTCGTAATCTTCACCCAGACCCAAGTGCCTGGGGCTACTGGTGCTTCTGATTTATCTGAAACAGAATTTAACTGCAAAAGTTTGTTATTCAAAAATCTCCTCATATATCCTGCAAGTGAACTGTCAGCCTCCTGCTCTGTAGACATGAGAGGTTTCCATTGAGGTGTATAATATGCCCTCCCAAACAAAGTTTCAAAAGGAGTTAATCCCTTTACATTTGGAACAGTTCTCATACTCAACAGTGCTAAAGGCAAACAGTGCACCCAATTTTTCTGTGTCTCTATCAATTTCCTAAGCCTGTTCTTCAGTACCCCATTATGTTGCTCTACTAGCCCTGCAGATTGAGGATGATACGCACAGTGGTTCTTTAACGATATTCCGAAGTAACGACTAAGTTGCTGAATTGTTTGGTTCACGAAATGTGTCCCGTTATCACTATAAATCTTTTCCAGTATCCCAAATCTGGGTATAATTTCTTTAACAAGGACCTTTGCAACCGTAGCTGCATCTGAATTTTTAGTTGGAAATGCTTCTACCCATTTGGAAAACATGTCTATAATAACTAGGCAGTATTTCTTATTGTCACATTTATTCAATTCTATGAAGTCCATACAGATAGTATGGAACGGATATGGTGGTGTAGGAAAATTCCCTCACTTAGGCTTCGATGCCCCTTGTGCATGATGCTTGTTACAAACATGGCATGCTGCACAAAATTTTTTTGTATAGTTTGTAAACCCATAGGTTGTAAACACCCGATTCACTAACTGTACCATCCCCCCTGTTGAGATATGGCTCTGCCCATGGCTCAACAACGCTGCATATCTAAATAAATTAGATGGCAAAATCGGTTTCTTTTCCTTGGAGATGTACAGTCCCTTTTCGAGGATTGCTCCTCGTTTTATCCACTTTTGTTTCTCAAGATTTGTAGTAAGTCTCTGCATTGTTTTTAACATTTCTAAATCTAAAGTCTCTGAGGGTTGTAATTCCTCGCTCAAAAGAAAAGTTTCTGTGGCTGAAGCTGCCTGCTTTGCAGCTGTATCAGCCCGTGCATTACCTTTTGAAATTCTATCCTGTTGTTTTGTATGAGCTACGCATTTGCAAATAGCTACTTTCTTAGGTAACTGAATTGAATCTAACAAGTCTAAAATAAGTTGCTCTTGATTAATTGGTTTACCAGTAGATGTTATCATTCCTCTATTTTTCCACTGTTGCGCAAAAACATGTACAGTAGAAAAAGCATACTGACTGTCAGTATAAATGTTCACTTTCTTACCTTTTGCTAAGGTACATGCCCTCGTTAAGGCAATCAGTTCTGCTGCTTGTGCAGATAAGTTGTGTGGCAAAGATTTTGCTTCTAAAGTTTCAGTATCAGAAACAACTGCACACCCCACCAGGTTCTGTCCTGTAGGACCCCTCCTGCACGAGCCATCCACATAGCATGTCACCACGGCATCATCCAAGGGAACATCCAGAGGGTCTTGTCTAGGTAATGTCTTTTGCTCAATCTCCTGCAGGCAGTAGTGTGGTTTACCATCTACAGGGGTTGGAAGCAAAGTTGACGGATTCAAAGTTGTGCATCGTTCAATTGTCATATGAGGTTGGCCCAACAGAATGGTCATACTGGAAAGATGCCTAGCTGGAGAAAGATATGCTACTTTTTCTTGCAGTAAAATAATTGCGACTGCATGAGGCACTCTCAATGTGAGAGGGTGGAATAATACTACTGAGGCTGAAGCCTGCACTGCCATTGCAGCTGCAACTACTGCTTGTACATAGTGGGGCAAAGACCGCGCCACTGGATCTAACTGTGATGAATAATAAGCTATGGGGCGTTGTTTATCCCCATGTTGCTGTGTCAACACTGATGTCATATAACCTTGCTTACAATCTACAGTCTGAATAAACTGCTTGTTATAGTTTGGTAATCCTAAAACTATGGATGATACTATCAATTGTTTCAGCTTACAGAAATCTGCTTCTGCTTCAGGTGTCCATTGTAATAAATCCTGTGCAGCCATCGACTTTTTAAATATTAAATCAGCCAGTGGAGCAGATTCCAAAGCATAGTTTGGTATCCAACTCCGACAAAAATTAGTAGTTCCCAGGAAGGACATCATTTCCTTCTTGGTAGTTGGTCTGGGTGCTTGTAAATTCAATGTTTTTCTGTCTTCATCTAATATTCTACCTTCTTTGGATATTACATATCCTAAGTATTTAACCTGTTTTCTCCAAAGCTGTAACTTGGCTTTGTTTACTTTGTGACCTTGAATAGCTAAAAATTGTAAGAAAGCTAATCGTGTCTTCTTTGCATTCTTGCTGGGTGTGGGCTGCCAGCAGAATGTCGTCTACATAAAGTAGAATCTGACTACCTTTCAGTGGGATAAATCCCGCCAGGTTGCTTGCCATTTCTTGTGCAAATATTGTTGGACTTTCACAATACCCCTGTGGTAATCTGGTATATGTGTACCGCTTTCCCTGAAATGTGAATGCAAACCAATATTGGCTGTCAGGGTGTATCGGTATTGAGAAAAATGCATTACTTATGTCTACCACTGAAAAATATTTCTGTTCTGGCTTTAAATCATTCAGTAAGGTGTGTGGATCTGGCACCGTTGGTGCTCTGGGTATAACTACATTGTTAACTGCTTGTAAGTCTTGGACCATACGCCATTTCCCATTTGCTTTCTTGACAAGAAATAAAGGTGTGTTACATGGTGAATCAGGGGATTCTATTAAGACTCCTTCCTTAAGTAAGGCTGCTATGATAGTTTTGATTCCTACCTCTGCATCCTTTCTCAAGGGATACTGTCTTTTCTGGGGTCTAAAAGCTGACTTTGGCGTTATGGTAACTGGTCCTGCTGTTCATATTAGTCCTACATCTGATTTCCATGCTGACCAGAGAATGTCTGGTATGTCTCGCAAGGCTTTTTCCTCTTCTTCCAATAATAGTAATACTCAGCTATCCTCACTAGCCTGTGAGTGTACAGCTGGGTGTGTCTGTGTGATCCAATTCAATCTCTGTTTCTGTACTCCTTGTTCTGAGAGTTCTAATTCTGTCTGTTTTTCCCACCTCGTGACTTTTTCACCTAAGTCTGCCCATTTTAAAGTTTTATTCTTAGTCAAACTAACATGGGGCAGTCGATTAGATTTGTAGAGTGTTAAAAAGTCCTGGGGCAATGAAAAGCTTGCTACACTGTTCCCTTCTGCATCCCAGTACAAGTTTCACAATACTAGCCTGTTTGCATGGTTTTGAAACAATTCTTGTTCATAATCTTTATCAGGACCTGGTCTATTACAGTAATATAGAGTACAATGCGACAAATGCTGTTTGTCAATGTCGAGGGAGGGGAACTTGTTGATAGCTACATTCATTAATTCTTTGGTTACTGCCCCTGGACCAGTCGTAACCAAGTCCTGGCTGTACCAATAATACATTTCACCCTCCGGTCGCACTACAAAAGTGTCCATTTGTCGCTGTGCTTCCATACCCTGCATGGTTGGAACTACTGCTATGCCAAATATCTGCATTAAATCTCTACCCAAAAGATTCACTGGGCATTTTGCAGAAACTACAATTTTACTTTTCTGAGTCATCCCTGAAACAGGGTCTATTATTGTAATGTCACGGGAGAGTGGCTCCCGATATAGCTGTCCATTAGCTGCTTTCACTAGTATATAGTCTGGTGATTCTGTATCTTCCGGTAGTTTGGAAGGGTGTATCAGGGTGCGTGAAGCCCCTGAGTCACACAAAAATTTAACTTCCCTCCCCTCCACCAGAAGCGTCACTTCTGGTTTCGTGTCTGCTAAGTAAAGGTCTAAGCTCAAAAGAGCTAGGTCTAAAATTTCATTTTCTTCTATGTCTGTGTATTCATATACATCCTCTACCCGTTGTGTCACATCCTCTTCTCCTGCTATCACATTTACACTTACCTTTTCCTGCTCACTTTCATCCAATGATTCCTGACTATCATATAGTCATTCCTCATCCTCCTTATTTTCTGTAGTCCTTCTTATTTAGCCTGCAATCCCTTGCTAAATGTCCTTTTTCCGCACTTAAAACACTCACCCTTTTCTTTCTTTCTTGAAATCTTCTGATCGTTTGTCAGATTGTTTATTTCCCTGGGTATTTTTCTTACCCTTTTTCCCAGTTTGTACTACAAATACTTCTGACCCATCTTCTGCTGAAAACACTTGGGTTTTCTTTTTACTATTAAAATGTCTTTCTGCATGTCTAGCATATTCAAGTAAGGCTTATAACCTACTTGTTTGATGATCTATCATATGCTTCATAATGAAGCTACTAATAGGTGCAATGCAACCTTTCAAAAATGCGTTTTTCAATTGTTGTTCATACGGAGAATCATTCGCTTGATTTTCAGGAACTGTCATGCCACTATGATTGTTAAAGCATTCTAATAATCTGGCATAGTACCCATCTACTGTCTCTTTTTCCTGCTGTATGCATTGATTAATACAAGTCCAATCAGCCCGAGGCTTCCACTTTTCAGAGATTTGGTCTGTTAGACCCTTTACTCTGCCATCCAGTTCTGCATCAGTATGTTGGAGTGGTCTAAGTTGTGCGTCACGAGGATTCCAGCTGCCACAAATCATGTGCCAATCTGGACCTACAATTTGTCTAACTACTTTTTCTACTTCCTCTCCATTCAAATGGTAACTTAATCTCATATCCTGTAAATCTTCTAAAAACTTTCTAAAATTCACTTTCGGGTGGGGAATACCTTCTGTGGCTTTCCGGATATCTTCCGGTGTCCACGGTCTATAAACTAAAAGAGTCGGATCTTGTCCTGCCTGAGTATTCAGTACTTCTATGAGCAGACATATCTCTTCTTCACTCATAGCTTGTGATGCTCTATTTAATTCAATTTCCCTCCTCAAGTCGCGTGTTCGAGACCTGGTCTCGATGGGATCCCTGACAAACGGTTGTGCTTTTGCAGGGACAGCTGGGTATAGCGGAGGTGGATCAGCACGTCCACTCGCTTCATATTCTGGTAACGGAATTGGAGGGGGTGAAGGAGGGGCCGTCGCTATTACTAAATTATTATCTTCTTTGTCTAAAAACATCGTTTTTGAATTTTTAATTCTTTGCTCCCTACGATTTGCTTCCTCAAGCCACCTGTGCGCCTGAGGGACTCCTAATTGTCTCTGCTTTTTTAATTGACCTTTCTCGTCTATTTTTAACTGTTTTACAAGTTTCATAAGTGCAAGTTTATCTAAATTACCCTCAAATTTGTACTAATCGACCCATTTGGTATAATATTTAACATTATCGGCACGCTGTAATTGCATATACTTCGTGTCTTCAGTTAGGGGCGTGTCCCGGGAACTTTTTGTGCACTGATTTCCCATTGGTGTCTTAGCTAAGCTGTAAATTGATACGTAACCCTTTCTATCACGTGGCACCACAAATCTACACCTTTTTCACAGTTTATCTAGAATAACTGTCTACCTATTCTGTTTCCCTGATCTATGACAAAAAACAGTAACCCCTTCTTCTGTCTCTAATTTGCATAAGCAATTTACCTGACAAAAAAAGAACAGTTCTGTAACTAGTCCCTGATCTTGAAACAGAAATAAGGTAATTCCTCCTTACCTGACCCTCCATGAGTTGATCCACCGGATCGTTGACTCGTCCTCCAATCCCAGATCAGAAACAGTGGCTGGCCTCTTTCGAACGGCAATTCAGTCGGAGGTCTTTCAAAACAGAAGAGCCGATTTGGCCTCTTCTTCATACGGATGCATGCCACCGGGCCCAATTCTGACCTAGGTCTAGAGCGAGAAATACGTATTCCAGTCCGAAGGACCAATCTGTCAAAGGAAAAATATACTTTGAAAATGATCAAAACACGGTAGGTTCAGGTTAAGGCACTTTAATCTTGCAGCAAGGAGACAAAAACGTGCTAATACAGAGTTTGTCTAACCAGAAACAGGAAATGCATTCATTTTTATAGGTTATAAAATTAATCCTGTCCTACCATGCTGAAGTAATGAATTACCACCTTTTGGTCATCATCTGCTGACCATCTTTCCCATGATTTTCTGCTGATTTAAACAATTATGTGAAACATCCTGAGGAAAACAACATGGCCTTGGTTACTTTCAGTTAGATACTTGTTATGTTACATTCAAGATACTATAGCTAAATCAAACACAATGCTAGCAGTTCATTTCTCTAATAAACCTTTGTCTAACTTATCTCTAAACTACTGCAGCTGCAGAGGTTCCCATCCTCTGAACAAGGCTGTCTGTCTGGAATCATTACATTTATTAAATGGTATATTGTCTATTCATATGCTTCTGACCTAGCAGATTAACACCTGCTTCTCAAGTACATTTCCACAAGGCATAAACAAGAATATTGCTGTGCTAGCAGTTACTAGGTCAGAGGGCAACTTGCAAGTTTCAGTAAGCATGCTGCAGTTTCAATAAGGCATATTTTTAGTCTCATATGAAACTCAATTTATATAAATCACAGTGCATAAGAAATAGAATGAAAAGCATATTAAAAAACACTTGATTATTAATTTGGCATTAAGCATACACATATTAATACATATTTTTCTAACAGTATTGACTTTCATTTCATTGAATGAGACATTTAAATGCTGAGCTATTAACAATGTCTTATTCATGTGAATGTATGTATTTATCTGAATGTGTTAACCAGTATAATATATTCATGCATTCATTACAAACTAGTAAAGTCAGATATTGTTTAGGTGCATCATGTGAACAGACAACGCTTGGCTTAATTTTCTGGGGGTGGGTTGGGTATGCTGTTTTATGAAATGTGTGTGTCGCTTTCTACAGAATTCTGCTTAGTTGTGGAACTTACAGTCATAAGGGAAGGTTGGACAAGAGGTTAGTGCAGCATTTCTTAATAAATTAATAGTTTTTTTTAAAGAACTTTACTATTTCTGGTTGGTGACAGTGGGATTATAAATGACTATCACTATTTGCTATAGGTGACTTGAATTTTGGAGTTAATTTTGCAGATAATGGGGAGATATTGAAGTGTATTAACCCACCGGTTAGTTCGTGCAAGAATGGGCGTGGTCTGTTTGATTGACAAGGTGGCAAGCAGAGTTTCAATATGTAAATTCACCATGATTGACACGGAATCCATGCACACAACGAACTCCATCCTCGTCGAAATTATTACTTTCTCCTTTTTCAAGGGGGCAAGCCCCCCTGCACCCCCCCTTGTGGGAGCGCTGTGCTCCCCACACCCCCCGCTGGACAAGTGTTGTGCAACAGTGCTGGTACTACAAACAATTTCAGCCGTTAATAACAGTATAGTTTAGAGAAACAGTTTTGTGGTGTGAACTCTGCCCCATTGACTGACTGAAATGTGATGTACAACAGGCATTTTAATTTTATGTCCCTAGTAAAATATTTATTTTTTGGTAGTGAATGTCTACAATAAAACATTGGGTTGCTTTCGGCACAGATGCTGAATATTAATTGCATTGCAATGTGTCAGGCGGGGTTTGGGCAGGGCTTGCTACTGCGCATCTGGTGGGTTACTACACTTCAGTATCACTGATAATGGCAGTATTCTGCTGGTTACGCTGTTCTTTAAAGTCTGTGCAAGCCATCTGGAGAAGCAGTTAACTTGGGGAGATGGCTGCTCGAAGAATTAATGGGACTTGTTTAGACTACACACTTGTACATTACAGGTAAGTGAACATTTCTGTGTTTGGGAGATTCAGATTTAAACTGTGTGTTATTGATGACATCTCATGTTTGGTTTCATTACTGGAGAAATTTAAGTGGGCAGTATGTGATGTACTTCTTGTTTGCATGTTGCATGGTTTATATAGTGTAAAGCTTTGTATTACAGGTTTAATTCTTTATAGGTTGCTAGTTTTCCTGAACTATGAGTGTGCAGTAATTTCACTGTGTGTTTGTGTTAATGGAGGAATGTTATCTCCATTGCTAACTGGCTATTTTTTGACTGATTGCTTGGTAGTATGTTTTTTTAGGGGGTTTACCATATTTTTTTTTGCTTTGCTCTGCAGGATTTTAGCTCACCTGAGATTATGTGGTCATTGTTGAAGGTTTTAGTATGGCTTATTAGTTAGATATTTTATACAATATTTATTGTGTTTTCCTTTTGCAGATAGTGACAATAAGTTCAGAATTAGTTTTGCTGAGGGGTTGTGAAACCAGAGTTGTCTCTCTACCTCCTGGTGCTGTATGTGAAAGTGATTGTGACAATGTTTTGTTGCTCAGATACTGGGTAGGTTTTCTTGCTGGCTCAAAGGAATGAATGGTGCACTTCACGCAAGAACATGGATGGCTCCAGTGAGACATTCTGATACATGCTTACAAGCCTAGTGAAGGATGCTGGGAGGGTGGCCTAATGGTTAAGGTGTTTGCCTTTCAAACACAAGGTGCAGGGTTTGAGTCTCACAAGGGATAACTGGCTAGGCTTAAAATGGCTCGCAAGGGCAGTTAGCTTAGTACTAATCTATGAACCTAAGCTATCTATGAACCTACAGGTTAGTTGTACGTTTTTATGTATGAGGTTATTTAAATTCTTTCATTATTTATGTCAATCTTGAATTTGGAATATATGTTGTAGGAGAAAATAAGTATGAATGATGCATGCAGTGTATTGTTGTGCCATGTTTTGCGCATAACTAGTAGATTCATAGGTTTATGCTAGAATAATGACTACCAGAGTCTACAACTCCAAAATCATGTATAACTTTTAATTACCCTAATTCACATTAGTAGGAGAACAACCGGATTTTGAACATGGATTTCCTAAAGACTAAGTATGAAACTGTAATGGTTAAGGTGTTTGCCTTACAAACACAAGGTGCAGGGTTTGAGTCTCACAAGGGATAATTGGCTAGGCTTAAAATGGCTCGCAAGGGCAGTTAGCTTAGTACTAATCTATGAACCTATGAACCTATAATGTTTGACATTACAGACAGTAATCTTCAGTGATTTACCAGAAAATCAAAACATTTTATAAGGAGAAGGGTAATAATAAGGCAAAATCAGGGATAGTTGAGCGGTATGAAGTAGTTAATGACCAGTAATATTGATTTCATATTTTTTCAGTCTGATGATTTTTCTTGTAGTGTGGGTGGCCAGTTATTTCCACAGATTTCATTATCTGGGTGTAATTGTTTTCTTGGTTTTCAGTTGGGCAGCTGTTGCAATCACAAGTTGTATATTGTATTATATTATATTATATTATATTATATTATATTATATTATATTATATTATATTAAAGGGGGGGTGTAGGCAGGGGAAACATTTGTAAGGACAAGGCCAAACATTATATTTGTTTACTGACGTCTGACTATCGGGAAAGTCTAACTGGGTAGTTTAGAATGGAGAACTGTCCATTTTTATCTAGATAAAGTTAGGAAGTGTAAGGTATGATTAGGAAGTTGTTCATATTTAGGAATATCATTATCCTGAAGTTGGGCAAAAACCGAGACAGATTTTGGCTAAGAAGTACTTCTGAATGGTTTTGAAGGACTGGAGGGAGGGTATTGATCTGCAGGATATAGGTAGATAGTCCCAAGCCTTAGCAACATGGTATGAATATAGATCTAGGGCTGTAGACAGAAAGGGTTTTCCTCAATGAATCATAGTGATGGAGTATGAACATAGTTGTGTAGAATGGTATTACTGGAGAAGTAGGTAGTTGCTGGCTAATGTTGTAGGTCTGAAGAAGCTCTGTATACATTAGTTGATGGGTTTAGTTCTAACCAATTTATGCTTTCAGTGCTATACAGTACTGGGTTCTGAAAGGGGGATTTGCTGATAATTTAACAACCTTATTATAGCATTGCTCAAATTTTGCTTTTTATGCTGACTGGAAGTTGGTAGGAATGGGTGCTCCATAAACTAGTGAGAGGAGGTGTTAATTAGTGGAGAGTGTAGCTGTAGTTGTGTTGGTGAGAGAGTTTGTGGATCTCTAAAGCAATGCATGTTTTTGGTGAGTTTTTTTTATGCATTTTTGTATGTGCATGTGAAATGTAAGATTATAGGTTCATAGGTAAGTTAAGTACTAGGCTACCTGCTCCTGCAGACCATTTTATCCAGCTAATTTCCATTTTTGTGTTTGAAATAATCTATCGCATTTGGTTATAGATTGGCCTTACATGCCCCATGGTTGATAATTACATATTACCCCTAATGAAAATGACTGGGATCATACCATAGGTAATTTGAGTGGAGCTATGCCTAGGATAAAGCATTTAGGAGCTGCATCTGTCCATCAGTAGTGTATGGGGCAGTGTGTAAGTACACACACACACATATATATATATATATATATATATATATATATATATATATATATATATATATATGTGTGTGTGTGTGTGTGTGTGTATGTGTACACATATATATCTATCTATCTATATATATATATATATATATATATATATATATATATATATATATATATATATATATATATATATATATATCTAGGTTCATAGGTTCATACTAGGCTATCTGCCCTAGGGCATTTATAAGCCTAGCCAGACAGAGTGTGTTTGGCTTTCGCCACCCATTTTAAATTAATTTTGCTATGCCCTGTTTCGAGGTTAGTATACTGTGCCTCTGTCTAACAGTGACACAGAAGTGATACCGGGGTAAACCTACGATCTCCCATCCACTCATCAAGATTCCTCTTGAAGAGAGTCAATGAGGGACTCTGCCTAACCTGGACTGGGATTTTATTCCAGAGTGAAGGGAGCCTCTGGGTTATGAATCTGTCCCTCCAGCATGTCCTATTTATTTCAGTGCTGAGGTTTAAGTCTCTCGAGCGCGTAGCTTAATCAGATTTGGATTTTCTGAGGTGCAGCATGTCCATTAATTCCGGGTTGGACATGGCTCTATACGTCAGGCACAGATCGCCTCTGAGCAGGCGGTATGCCACTGAGTAGAGCTGGAGTTTCTTTAACTGGGCAGCATATGGCATCTGTTTGAGCCCTTTGATCCTCTTGGTGAGGTACTTTTGGGGTCTTCCCAGTTGCTGCAGGTGTCTGGTAAGGTACATCCAAAAAGGGGCATTGTACTCAATTATGGGCCTGATGAGGGATGAGTAAAGAGGCACGATGACCTCCCCTGATCTAGATGTGAATCCCTTCATAATTAGGTGGGCTATATAAAATGTTCTTCTTACCACTTTGGCCACATGGTTGTCAAATGAGAGATTGCTATCAACTTGGGCCCCTAGGTCCCTAATTACTTCTTCTGTACTTAATGGATTACCACCTATGTGGTAATTTGTGGGCACTTTGTTTTTGCCAAAGGGGATGACTATACACTTTTTGGTTTTTAGCTTGAGGCCATGGCTCTGGCACCAGTTGTCTGTTTCTATGAGGCCCTTTAGGAGGATGCTTGTGTCAGCTGGAGAGTCGATTATGGTGCCCAGTTTGCAGTCATCTACGAACTTGGTCAGCCACAGTCCTACCGTGTTGGCCTGTACCTCCGATAAATATATACCGAACAAGAGAGGTCCCAGGACTGAGCCTTGTGGGATGCCACTTGTAACTGGTTTGGAGTCTGACATGGCTCCAGCAATTCTAACAATGTGGGTTCTGTCCTTGAGCCAGTTTGCAACCCATCTAGTGACATAGGGGTTTATATTTAAGTTGGTGAGCTTATCTATAATGCCCGAGTGGGGTATTGTATCGAAGGCTTTTGCGAGGTCCAGGTAGGCTGTGTGGACCACCTTCCCCTCGTCAATGGCCTTGGTGACTGTTTCAAAGAAATCGGCCAGGTTTAAGAGGCAGGATCTGCCCTTAACAAAGCCGAACTGGGTAGGATCCAGTGTCTGTAGGTCCTCAATATCTTTATTTATGAGGTCCATGATGATCCTTTCCATAGCTTTGCAGACCAAGCTAGTCAGGCTTATGGGGCGATAGTTTCCAGGATCCATTGAGGCACCACCTTTGTGGAGAGGTACCACTGTTGCTGTACACCACTCTTTGGGTACATATCCTGTAGTAAGGCTGAGATTGAACAGTAGTTTTATGTTGGGTTTAGCTCTTCTTGGAGTTCATGTTGGATGCAGCCCGGCACACCATCTGGTCCCATTGATGCTGTGATTTTTGCTTTGGAGAGGGCGGCTCTTACCTGAGCATCTGAGATGTCAGGGGGCAGCACTCTGCTGGGATAGATATTTGCCCTTTTGGTGGGGAGGGGGGGAGGTTTGCGCTAAACCTGTCAGCTAGGATGTTGGCAATGTCTGTGGGTTCAGTGTATTTTTTGTCATTTTGGACTAATTCTGAGCATATCTGGGAATTACCACCCAGGTTTCTAACATAACTAAAGAAAGCCTAATTTTTCTCTCAAAGCTGGCCTTAGACGATTTTATGAGTGCCCGTAGTTTTTTGCTAATACTGATCAGAGATGCCTTCCCTTTTTGGGATTTTGCTCTATCATGTAGTAGCTTCCTCCTTCTGTTGTATAGTTTGTTTATGGCTGGGGTCCACCAGACAGGATGTATGCTTTTGGAGGATTGGGTCTTGGTTTTATTTGGAATTGCATGATCCGTGAATTCCTGAAGGTGTTCATAGAATGCGTTTATAAAGGATTCTGTGGTCTGGGCCGTATTTTCCACAGGCCCAGGGGCTTTGAAGGATTCCACCTCGGTTTTGAGGAGTGTGAAATTTGCTTTAGAGAAGTTTTTCACTGTGGTTTTCTGGGCAGGGGGTGGGGTTGGGATGTGAATATCCAGTGAGATTAGTTTATGGTCTGATCTTACCAGTGAGGGATACACTTCTGGTCTGGAGCATAGAGTCCCCATGTTGGTGATGATCAGGTCCATTATGTTTTCCCCTCTTATGGGAGTGGTAACAAGTTGTTCCATATCATTTGAGTTTATAAATTCTAGGAAACTTTGGGCTAGGGTGTTGGAGCTATTGTAATGCTCCCAGTCTATGTTTGGGTAGTTGAAGTCGCCCAATATAATGGTGTTTGGGGAGACCTTCATATTTTCCAGTGTTCTCAGGATGGCCGAGTGGGGTTCCTGGGTTTGGGAGGGTAATCTGTAGCAGGCTATAAACTGGAAGGCAGTTTTACCCACTTTTAGTTGCACATGGATAGTCTCTGATTCTTCGTGCTGTGCCACCAACCTGGAGGTGTGGGCATCTTTGACGAATATTGATACTCCCCCTCCTTTTGTGGTTCGGTCCAAGTTTTGGGGCCAAAAAGCATGGTATGAGGTATAACCTAGTAGTGCTGGGGTGCTCTCGGGAGCCTTGAACCAGGTTTCTGTTACTCCACAAATATCGATGTTCTCCATGCTAAGGAGAGTTTCGAGTGCGTACATTTTGAGGTTTAGACTTCTGGCGTTGAGTAGCATTACTCTTAGTTTTTTAACCCTTGTGATACCTATGGAGGTGGGTTTGTCTTTTGAGCCTTGCCTAAAAAAGGCACTATGGGGGTAGCAAGAGCCTTTGCCAATATCCGAAAGCCCAGGGGTGACAGGTGCAAGCTGTCCCTAGTGAAGCATCGTGGCTTGTCGAGCATGTCTTCCCAGGCTGACAGGCATTGGATGCCCTTTGAATGACACCAGTACTTAAGCCAATTGTTGAAATTGATCATCTTGTCTTCATATTGTGGCATCATTCTTGGTGAGGGTAAGATGCTACTCAAGGTCAGGGTCATACTGGCCTGGGCTACATGCTCAGAGAGCTCCTCTATGTCTCTTTTCATGTAGTCCAGGGAGGTACATCTCAGGTCATTCACACCAGCATGGACAATGACTGAGTCATATTTGTACTTGCCTTGGAGTGACCTGAGTGCTTGTGTTATGTGGTGGATCCTAGCACCCGACAGGCAGCTCACCATGACCTTCTCCTTGTTCAGCCTGGTGAGCGGAACGTCAGTATGCCTGACGATAAGAGTCAACTATTACAAGTGTATCAGGTGTGTTGTTTAGCCATAAGGGCTGTGACTGTTCGGCACACTGGCTTTGTGAGCTATGTGTTGCACGTGTTTTGTTTTGGGGTAGCGGTTGCTTGGGTGTCTGCCTTGGAGGTCTCTACTGCTTAGGCAGATTTTTTTAAGAGTCTCCGAGTATGTTTTTGTGTGTTTATGTGTTTGGTTTGCTGTCGTGGTAGGTCTGTGTGAGACTGGAATTGTAGTGAGTGTGGTTTCCTTCTCCTCCTGACTGGTTACGCCAGTACTGAGTTGAGAGAGCTTAGCCTCCAGTTTGGCTATATGGTTTCATCTCTCACATGTGTTGGAATTTGTTGGGAGGAGGAGAGGGTTGTCTGTGTACATGAGGCAGTTGTAACATTGCCTCAAGATTCCCAGATTCACCAGCTGGACCGCAGAGGAGATTGACAACTGACCTTTGGACATGCTAGAATAGTATTGGGAATTCCTTTATAATTGAAAAAAGGGCCAATGAGGAACAAGGTACTCAAGGGGCGTTTGTGAGGGTGTAGTGCTTTTAATTTTTTAGTGCTGACTTAGTGAGCAAGTGCCAGGTAACTTAAATGCAATGTGTTACAGGTAACTTAAATGCAAAAACGACAAACAGTAACTTTCTTTCAAGTGAAACAAGGAAATAAGTGCAGTAAGCAATGCAGATATCACTAGGGATCCACAGAAGCGCTGAAAAGCCTCGTTTTAGGTGGAATTAGCATTTCAGGGAAATAACAAGCATACAAACAAAGCTAGATTCAGCAGGCCTGGATCTAGTCTATGCTACAGCAAGCAAGGTGTACCAATTTCAGTAAGAAACAGTTCAAATATGCAGGCACTATAAGCCTTTAACCAGGAATTCCCAGCTCAGAAGGGCAGAGTCCAGCCTCTCCTCCCACAAGAGTGCAGACCACGAACCTTCTTAATGTAAAATAACTTGCCTGAAGCCCAAGTGCTTAAACCAGAACTAATACACTTTTAGAATAACAGATACTGAGCCCTCAATCAGCATTTCCCAACTTAGAAGGATGTAAGCTACCTGTCCTGCCACCACAATGCAGGCCACAAACCTTCCTAATGTAAAACAACTGGTCTGAAGCCCAAGTGCTTGATCCAAAAGACTTAGAATGATAGCTACACTTTAATCAAGTTACTACCAAGCAGTAATAAATACAACTGAATACTTTAAAGAATGCCTGGATTAGTGCTCAAGTTAAAACATACATCTTTAATCTGTTAAGTTCTTGACAGTGGTGATAATCAAACCCTGCACCTAGTGCTTCAAAGGCATACACCTTAACCACTGTACCATTGGTCTTTCAGGTTTTACTCAGGTTTATTCTTTCAAATGGCTGAAATCTCGAAATGCATATGGTTGAGACCATATGCTCGAAATTTCAGAAGCTCGATCATCTGAATGGGGATTGGCATACAGCGCAGAATGGGAGATTTCTGGAGTGGGAATAAATAAGCAGGGAGTGTGGAGGGTGCAGGGGGACTTGTCCCCCCTGCAGAAACATTGTTTTGTGTTTTTTTTTTTAAATTTCCCTTTCAGAAGGTCGAGATTATGAAATTCGAGCATATGGCTTCGGCCATATGCATTTCGAGATTTCAGCCATTCGACCTTCTGAAGGGGAACTATATACGTATATATATATATATATATATATATATATATATATATATATATATAATGTGTGTGTGTGTATGTATGTATATATATATATATATATATATATATATATATATATATATATATATATATATATATATATATATATACATATATATATATATATATATATATATACACAAAGGTGTAAAATGCAGCAAAACATACTGTCTAAACAGTAGTCTACCAGTTACACTAAATTCTCTCCCATAGCTTCCAAAAACCTAAGTATATCCCTAAGCACATACCTGTAGACAGTGCCTGTCATCTTAATATTAGGAGTATTAATAACAAAATACATGAACTGCATGCACTATTGGAGGTCCACTCCCCTGAGATTCTCTGTCTATCCGAGACCTGGCTAAAACCCAGCACTGCTGATAATGAAATATTACCACCTGGGTATAACATACACAGGTTGGATCATGCTACCAGGAAAGGGGGGGGTAGAAATACTATATAAATCTAAATTGAATGTATTCATAAATGCTAATCAACCACCTCAGATTAATAATTCAGAAATTCTTGCTACCAGGCTGCAACTCAACTAAAATAAATGCATAAACATTATCTGTATGTATATCCCCCCAGGCAATAACATAACCACACTTGAAGACACCCTACATTGGCTTTCATGTTACTACCCCCAAGAGACCTTGCTGTTTGGAGACTTTAACATAGACTGGGGCACCTGCTCCTTAGTGTCACCAACTACCCACATTAACCTGCACGCATTCTCACAAATCATAACTACCCCAACCAGACTGGGTCAACCTAATCAAAAAGATAGTATACTTGATTGGGTACTCATAAATAGTAACCCCCAACTGTACACTGCCGGTACCCTCCCCGCTAATCTAAGCGATCACCTTCTCACTTATATAGTTAAACAAAAAGCTGTTTTTCCACAGATACCATTACTCAGAAAAGTCAGAAACATAAATGACTTCGACCCAGCCAAATTTCAGCAGGAACTTAACTCCTGCAGTTGGTCGATGCTCATTCATCTCCCAACGCAGTTGTTTATTTCAACAACACATTTCTTGAAATCCTTGAGTGGCATGCACCTGCCCGCTTTAAGAGAACTAAAACTAAAAATGTACCTTGGCTTTCTAAAATGTCTTTACAAAAAATCAACATTAGAAGTAAACTTTGGGCCAAATGGCGATCCACTTAACTCCCTAATGATCATGTTAAATACCGTCAAACTAGGAATGAAACTAAAAGATCCATCTGAAATGACAAAAAACAGTACTACTGCAATCTGCAAAATGCCAACCAAAACAATCTTCAGAAATTCTGGGCTGGTCTGAATAATCTGCTTCACCCTGGTAAAACAGCTACCCCTACCCCAGCTGCTGCTATTGACAAATCCCCTGAGGATGTCTCAAACAGTTTTAACCACTTCTTTACTGAGACAATTCAAACTCTAGCCAACCAATTACCTCCTAGTTCTTCTAACCCCGATAGTCCCAACCAGTCAAACCTACTTACTTTCAGTTTCCAACCAGTGCCCACTTCCTGTATTTGTAACATAATCAAAAAACTAAAGCCCACCACACTCTCTGCCGACCAACTCCCTGACGAATACCTTCAAAAATCAGCTGATGCTATTGCCTATCCAGTTTCAATACTAATCAATCGGACCATAGCTGAGGCAAAAATTCCCTCCATTTGGAAAACTTCCTATGTTATCCCATTACACAAAGGTGGCTTCTCCCCTGAATTCTCCAACTATAGACCAATTGCCATATTTTCTCCACTCGCAAAGATCATGGAAAAAATGTATATAAAAACAACTCATGCACCACCTAATCCAGAATCACCTCCTAGCTGATACCCAACATGGCTTCCATCCACATCATAGTACGACCTCTGCCCTACTAGCCTTTACCAATACCATAAATAACAATCGTAACAATAATCATTTATCCTCGGCCCTCTTCTTGGATCTTTCTAAGGCCTTTGACATGGTGGATCATCAACTGCTGATTCACACCCTGCAGACGTATAGGCTTAACTCTAAAGCCCTTCAGTGGTTTACATCCTACCTCAGTGGGAGGCAACAGGCTGTTATCTGGCAGAACAAGCTCTCCACCCTATTACCTACCACCTTAAGAGTCCCACAAGGTTCCATAATTGGGCCCCTTCTCTTTTCCATCTTTATTAACAACCTACATACTGTCATCCCTAACGTTAACTGCATCCAATATGCTGATGACTCCACCCTGATTTGTTCAGCTACATCTACTGAAGACCTGAGGTATGCAACCCAGTCCGCCTTTAATATCATAGAAAATTGGCTCTGTCAACGTTGTTTGTTGATAAACCCCAAACAAAACAAAATGTTGCTATTCTCACCCACACAAAGGTATACTACCTTTACCTTCACCATAAAAACAAAAGATGGGACAATTATCTCCCCTGAACCTTCCACAAAACTTCTGGATGTCATTATTGATAACAACCTAAAATTTGACATACATGTCAATCAAGTGATTAAGACTATCAATAAAAAACTTGGGTCACTATATAGAATAAAAGCCTTCTTAACACCTCCCGCTAAGAATGCCATTGCCCGCTCACATTTACTCTCAACCCTTCTATATGCTTCCCCCTTCTCTCCAATGTAAATAAGTCGGTTCTTAACAGACTATCTACCTGTTACAATCACATAGCCAAGTTTGCCACTGGCCTGCCTTTTAGAACACTCCACTGCATAAACCTTTTACAACTGGACTGGCTTGAACTTCCCAGTCTTATCCAGTTCAACCTTCTGGTCATGGCCAAAAAAATCCTTCTAAATCCTGATAATACACCTGCTCTTAAAAATATTATCACCCCATATAGCAACTCAAGACAACTAAGATCCACAAATAAACTACTAATTCAAACCATCAAAACCAGCAATGCAGCTGGTGACTTCCTCTTTACTAACACTGTTGGCAGAATCTGGAACCTACTACCAGCTGAAATTACATTGCTCCCTTCTCTAACTGAATTCAAAACCAAACTTAAACAACATCTGGCTCTGCCACTGTAACAAGCCTGGCTAACTCAAACTTCATATTAGGATTATTTGCTTAGTCAGTTCACTGTTACCCATCTCTCTCTCTCTTTTACCTTATCCAAGGGCTAACCCTTAAACCAGTGAAATTGTTTTTATCTTTGTAAATATCAAAAATGTATAGTGTCTGCTTTATTATTAGTTAATCTCTTTGTTGTTTGTCTTGGAGCTTCTCTCCCCGGGCCTCTGCAGAAAATGGATATGATTCCAGTCGGACTATCCCGGTCAACAAATGTAAAATAAAAAAAATATATATATATATATATATATATATATATATATATCATATATCCCAAATGTACTTGGTTGACTGTTGACATGGTCGACCGAGATTGAGCGAAATTCACAATGTCGAACACCGGTCTTGCCGAAATACATGTCGGCTGCTACTTAGGGATGGGTTTTAACATGGGTTGAGATAGGGGCAAATGTGTATTTCGGCAATTTCAGTGTTCGACATTGCCTACGGTTGACATTCTGATTTTCCAACGAAGTGGCGTCGAGCCATCAACTGACTTCACTTTGAATAAATGATAGTAAACCATATATATATGCATATATGCGTACGTGTGTATATTATATGTAAAATAGACACATTTATATATACATTTGCAAATACACATACACACACATGCGTGTAGATGTTTAAAAGGTTCCCCTTCATATGATCGAATTTCTCTAAACTCGAAATTCATAAGCCCAAAGCCAGAATCTCGAGTTTAAAGAAACTCAAAAATATGAAGGGGACATAAAAAAACAAAATGTACACCTTTCTAATGTTTTTGCAGGGGGGCTTCACCCCCCCCTGCACCCCCATCCCCCACTTAAATATTCCTACTCCGAGATCGTACTACAGCGAAGGAAAGAGAAATCTCCCGTTCCGTGCTATATGCGTAAGCGCAAAACGGAAGACTTTCCAGTCTTCCACTATACTGCAATCACGTAGCATATGGATTTAACCTGCAAGGGTGCAGGGGGACCTGGCCCCCTGCAGAAAGGTAAGTGAACCCTTTTTTCTCTAACCCTAAACTTCCTTTCACAATTTTGAGTGAATGGAAGTTCGAGCTTATGCATTTCAAGCTTCCGTTCATTCGATATTGTGAAGGGGAACCGTTTAAAAACAGTCTTCTTGTGATCCAGCTGGGTATCCAGCAGATAACATAAAGGTTTACACCTAACCTCTTGAGTTTGTCAACTAATGCTTGAGTGGAGTATTGTGTCAAATGCCTTAGCCAGGTCAAGGTAGGCAGTGTGAAACATTTTGCCCTCATCCATTGTTTTGGTGACCTTCTCAAAGAAGTCCACCAGGTTGAGTAAGCGAGAGCTGCACTTGATGAAACCCATCTGGGTTAGGTCTAGTGTCCTGGAGGTTTCCTATGTCATTATTGATGATTTCCATGATCATTTTTTTCCATGGATTTGCATATGAGACTAGTGAGATTATGGGCCTATAATCCAGGGTCTGTAGATGGCCCACCTTTGGACAGAGGGATGACTGTTGCTGTTCAGCATTCATTAGGCATGAAGCCTGTTTGGCAGCTACAGTTTAAATAGCAATATGGAGGAGGGCCTGATAGATCATGTTTAATGCCTGGGCCCATCAATGCATTGTTCTTGGCCTTACAACAGACATTGAGGACCTGTTCCTAGTGATAGAAGTCGGTTATATTTGATGAAATATTTTTTAGAAGGAGATTGAGAAGGAGAGAGGGCCAAAATTTGAGCTGAATGTCTGCCAATAGTTTTTTTATATCTTCTGGCTCAGTATATGTGGCTGCATTAACAATCAGCTCTGCACACATTTGTGTATTGTCTTTCAGGTTACAGATATATCTACAGTATGTCTTGTGGTTGTCCTTGGTCTGGGAGGCCATATTTACCTCAAATTTGACTTTGGTAGACATTATTTTTACACTGAATAGTTTTGTTTAATTTGAGAATGCTTTTATCCTGCTGGGTGGTATACCTCTTAATTTTTGCCATGATTTTTCTTCCTTCTGTTATAGAGCATATCGATGTTGTTGTGATTCCATCTTTTTTTTTTTTTTAGTTAGTTCTGTACTTATTCCTGGTGCGTACAGCTTCCTCTTTGCAGTTATTAGCGTACTTGTATAAAGTTTCTGTGAACAGTTGTCAAGAGGCAGCAGAGTTCTCAGGGTTTGTGGGGGCTTAAAATGTTGTCACATTATCAGGTAATAGCATGTATGGGCCTGTGAGCCTTAGAATAGTGACTGAACATTCTAGGATTAGCTGGGGTTCTGGGTTTTATTTTTACTTCAAAGGAGCCCATTTTGTGGTCTGACCTTTCCACAGAGGGCATTACACTAACTGATTTGCAGAAGTCTCCCATATTAGTGAGGACAAGATCCGGTGTGTTTGTGCCCCTGGTCGGCATAATCATAGGAGATCATAAGTGATTACTAGGCTATTGACCCGGACGTCATTTTTAATCTAGCCGTTTAAACCCAATGTAATACAGTACAGGTACTAGTCAATACCCATAATTGTATTTTGTGATGACTACCCATGTCCAGGAGGGTTGTGGATGCTATACCTGCTAAGAATTTATGGTGCCCCATCCACTCATCCAGGTTCCCCTGAACAGAGTCATAGAGGTGGTCTGTTCCAAAGATGTGACAGTCACTGGGAGATAAATTTGTCCCTCCAGGATGTCCTATTTAAGTTTCAGGATGTATTTAAGTGCCTGGAGCAGATAGCCCTAGACCCATTTGATTTATGGATATGCAGTAAGTTCATTAGATTTGGGTTTCGGGTTGCTCTATAGGCCATGCATAAGTCTCCCCTATGAAGTCTATATGATACAGAGTATAATGACAGGGGTTTTACTTTGTCCTTCTAAGGCACATGCTGGAGACCCTTGATCTTCTTCTCCGAGGTCTCGCAAACTGCTGTAGATGCTTAGTAGGGTACATACCGAATGGGGGCATTATACTCAATTATGGGCTGGATAAGTGCCGAGTACAGGGGGGGTTATAACTTCTTTTGCTCTTGAGGTGATGCCTTTACTAATCAAGTGAGCTACATGGAAAGTTTTCCGTACTATGCTAGGCACGGTGTGGTCAACTTGTGATCTCAGGTCCCTTACCACATCATGGGTACTTAGGGTATTGTTATTGATTTGATAGTGTGAAGGAGCATTGTTTGTGCCAAAGGGAATGATGATGTATTTCTTTGCATTCAGTTTGAGACCATGACTAATACACCAGTCATTGGTCTGTGTGAGACCATCATGGAGTTTACTGACATCATTTGGGGATTTAGTGATTGCACTAGTTTGCAGTCATCTGCATACTTGTCAGCCACGGCCCCTTTGTTTTGACCTGAACTTCTGAGAAGTATATCCCAAACAGTAGGGGTCCCAGCACTGACCCCTGTGACACCCTATTGGTAGCAGAGGCCTACCAATGTCACACAATTTGATAGTATGTGTCTGGTTTGTGACCCAGTTGTCAACCCATCTTGCAATGAAGGGGTTTACATTCAGTTTGCTAAATTTATCATTACTGCCGGAATGTGGGATTGTGTTGAAAGCTTTTGCCACATCGAGATATGCTGTGTGCACAGATTTGCCCTCATCAGTGGCCTTGGTCACACTTTCAAAGAAATCCGCCAGATTTAATAGGCAGGATCTGTCCTTCATGAAGCCGAATTGGGTAGGGTCCAGGGTTTGGAGGTCACCTGTGTCTTTATTTATGAGATCTGTAATGATACATTCCATGGCCTTACTAATGAGGCTGGTCAGGCTTATGGATCTGTAATTCCTCAAGCCAGTTAGACCACTTTTGTAGAGGGGAATAACTGTAGCTGTTCTCCATTCCATAGGAATAAATCCTGTGGTTCGGCTATAACTTAGTGGTGATTCTAGTTCATGTTTTAGCCTGTTTAGAAGACAGCCTGGAATGTCATATGGTCTCATAGAGGCCATGCTCTTTGCCTTGGACAGGGCTTTGTGGAAATGTTCTTCAGATATGTAAGGTGGGGGGAGTTGGAGGGGCTGTTGTAAGTTAGGAGGGGATAAGGGAGTGAAACTTTTCACAAAACCTATCCACTAGCAGGTTCGCTATCTCTGTGGTGTCAGTGTGTGTGATACCATTGGCCACTAGTTCTGCACATGCTTGGGTCCTACACCTTAGGTTACATACGTAGCTGTAAAAGCCCTTATGGTTATCCTTGGCAGTACTTGCTAGGTTTCTCTCAAAGGAGCTCTTGGACAATTTGACAAGTTGTCTTATTTGCCTGTTAAGTCTGCGGAGGGTGCTTTTTCATTGTTGGGTCCTTGGCTTTGTTTTCTTGGACATCAGCATTTTGATTATTGTAGAGTTTGTTGATGCTGTAAGTCCACCATTACAGTTTGATTTTACTTGGGACTCTGGCTTTGATTCTATCTGTATTTAAGTGTATTCAAGTGATTGTACAGGGCTTAAGTGTAAGCTTTTGCACATTTACCACTTTCAGTTTGGGGTGGGGCTTGGAATGCATTTATACCTTCACCTAGGAGGGTATAGTTTGCCTTGGTGAGGTTTTTTAGTCTGATTTTACCCTTTGTGAGTTTTTGGTTTGTGCCAGTTCAAAGGTGACCAATTTGTGGTCAGTTTTAACTAATGAGGGTCCAATGGTTGCATCAGTGCACTTGTTTGACTTGTTGGTAGTGCACAGATCTAGAATGTTTGCTCCTCTTGTCGGGGCATGGACAATTTGCTCCAGAGCATTTGAATTCACAAAGTCAAGGAGGTTTTGTTCTAGTGAGTTTGGGTAGAGTAGGATCCTGGTTGATGGTGGGATAATTGAAATCCCCCATAACCAGTGTGTTTGGTAAAATTGGGGTTGTCTTCAGTTTGGGTAAGTATGCTTCATGGGTGTTGTGACCCCATGGAGGGGTAGTCTTGTCCAGGGAGTTTGTCTTTACAAAATCTAACAGTTTATGTGCCTGTACGTTTGGTTTCATATACAATTCCCAGTTAATACTGGGGTAATTCCAGTCACCCATGGATATGGCATTGGGTTGGATGGTGAGTGTTTTCAGTAAGCTTAAATGCATGTTATGGGTTTCCTGGGTCATAGGGGGGGGGGCCTAAAGCTTACAGGGAAATGGTATGGGATTTTGCCTGTGGTGATTTGAATGTGGAGAGGCTCAAGTGTATCATCCTGTTTGACCAGCCTTGAGGTATATTTATTATGTAAATTGAGACCCCTCCATCTTTAGTCCCTGTCTGTGTAGTAACTGGTCTGTACCTGTGGCTTTAAACCATATCTCAGTGACCACACAGACATCAGCATTCTTTAGGGCAAAGAGAGCTTCTAAGCAGTGAGGTTTTTGTTTAGACTCATAGCATTGAGCTATAAGACCTTTAGATTTTCTTGGTTTTGATTTGCTATTTCAGAAGTACTTTCAGTTTTGCTTTGCCTAAAAAAGGCACAATGGGGGAAGACAATATTTTAGCTAATATTCAAAAGCTTAGAGGGAAGAGGTACAGACCATCCCTGGCAAAGTAGTGCGGTCTGTTGAACATCTCCTTCCATGCTGACAAATCTTGCACCCCCTTAGAATGACACCATAAACTAATCCAATTATTACAGTTACTCATCTTTTTTTTTTCATATTGTAACATCATCCTTGGAGAAGGTAAAATGCTACTCAGTGCTAGTCTCATATCAGCCTGGGACATGATTCCAAGAGCTCCATGATGTCTGTTTTCATATAGTCTAGGGAGATGAAGGTAGCAAGAATTGGAGGAGAGCAGGAAAGCATTTATGTGATGCAAGGACAGAGCCAGGACTACAAGAGGTGTGACTTGTGACTTTTTGAACAGTGAGCTATATGGTGCTGAAGAGATATTTTGGGGGAGGTTATTCCATTCCCTAGCGATGGTATGAGAGAAAAGAGCTTTCCCTGTAGTATTGTTGGCTTTGAATATACAGAGCAGGGTTTCAATGGATGAGTGTAGAGGACGGTTTGCTGAATATTGGGTTAGCAGTTGGTTTAGGGCTGGAGTTTTGTGGGGTGGAGTTTTGTGGGGATTCTTTAGTATGTTAAAGGTAAGCACTAGTTGGTGGTAACTAATTACTTTAGGGAGTTCTAACCACTGTAGCTCCTTTAGGGCAAGACAGTGATGGCTTCTAAAAGTGGAGTTATTAGCGAATTTAGCAGTTTTATTGTAACATGATTCTAGTTTGTCTAGGTCTTTTTTCCTGATGTGGGTTAGGATTGGTGATGCATACATTATGGTAGACAAGAGGTGGGTTTGGGCTAGGGTGATTCATGTTTGGTCTGACAGGAACTGTTTGTGTTTGTATAAAGTTCCTAATTTTTTATGTAGCTTTTTAATGGTTTGAGAGATATGGACATCAAATTGAAGATCCTTATCTATTTCAATACAGAGGAGCTTAGTGTGGGGGGAGGGAGAGACTGTAGTGCCATTTTTGGAGGTGATAGTGAAGGAAGGAAGGAGTTGTGGCTCTGGATTTGTTGGGGGTGAAAAGAAGTAATTTGGTCTCGTTGGGGTTTAGAATCAGTTGGATATCCGTAATCCATTTTTCCATGGATCAGAAGGATTCTTGGGTAAGCTTTTGAAGAGTGGTTATAGATGGGGCTGAGCAGATTAGGGCTGAGTCATCTGCGTATTGTATAAGTGATGCATGCAGGGTGGAGGTATGTAGTTTGTTGGTGAAAATGCTGAATAGCAGAGGACCCAGTATTGATCCTTGTGGAACGCCTATAGTAGGTGGTAGTAAAGGTGACAGTACACCTTGCTATTTGACTGTTTTCCATCAGAGAGAGAGTTTTTGAACCAGGAAGTAGTGGAGGGGGCAAAGGACATGGTGGATAGAGTGTCTAAAAGTAGGTTATGCGAGACCATGTCAAACACTTTAGAGAGATCTAAGAATATGGCTGATACAAAGTTATTGTTGTTTCTTAGTTGGTTGACCTGGTTGGTAAAGAAGAGAAGAGCAGTAGTTGCACTGTGGTTTGGGCGGAAGCCATGCTGTTTGAGGGAGAGGAGATAATGTGAGGTTAAGAAGTGCATCACTTGAGTGAGAATACATTTCTCCAGGATCTTGGACAGGGGGGATAGGATAGCAATGGGGTGGAGGTTTGATAGCTCAAAGGAGTTGCCGCCTTTGAATAGGAGAATAATATATGACACTTTCCATAGTTCGGGGATGTAAGCTTTTTTTATGGACCAGTTTATAAGAATTGAGACAGGGTAGGCTAGGGACTCTGCAGCTAATTTTAGGAAATTAGTGGGTAGACCATCTGCTGTGAGAGTGCTAGGTTTTAGTTTTGAGAGTAGTTTTTTTAATTGTGGAGGTTGGTACAGGTGAGAGTGTAAAGGAGGGTATATTATTGTGGTCTATAGTTGGGGTGAATATAGAGCTGTTGTTTGATAACTGGGTAGATAATGAGAGAATAGATTCTGTGAAGTGATGGTTAAATTGAGAAGCTATGCTGTCATCATCAGTATTGGTGTTGGGAGCTGGGGTGGTAGATTTGCTTGGTTTCAGAAGGGAATTGATAGCTTGCCAGAACTTTTGGGGGGTTTTGGAATGTTTGTTTTGGATACCTAGGAGGTAGTTTTGCTTATCCATTTTTGTTTGTTTTTTGGCCTGATTCTGAAGTTGTTGATATTTCTGTCTATCTTGGCTAGTGTTATTATTTTTCCAGATCTTCCAGGCATTATCTCTGGCTTTTAATAAGGCTTTTGTGGTCCTATTTAGCCAAGGAGCATGGTTAACATTTGTTCTAAGTTTCCTGATGGGAGCTACTGTACTTAGAACATTCATAAAAGTACTACTGAAAAACTCAACTGCCTGGTCTAATGCTACAGTTTGTAGTGGGTGCCAGTTACATTGCTGTAACATGCTGTTAAGAATTTGTGGATTTACCTTGTGTTCATCTCTAGTTTCCTTATGTAATATGGGTTTGGGTATGTTTACCTGTTTACAAAGAAGGAATGCGGGGCAGTGGTCACTCAGTTAATCAGGTAGGCAGCCCACATGATTCATAGGTTCATAGGTAGGTACTAGGCTATCGGCCCAAGGACCTAAGTAAGCCTAGCCAACAAAGATCCCTGGCTTATGCCAACCCAAGAAAGTTAATTTCCTGTGCCCCTGTCGAGCAGAGCCACAGACGTGATCCCCGGGGTCTATTAGATATTTCCCATCCACTCATCAAGATTTTTTTTTCTTGAAGAGTGTTAATAAGGAACTTTGCTTGACATAGATAGGTAGCTTGTTCCAGAGTATGGGAAGTCTCTGGGACAGGAATCTATCCCTCCAGCAAGTCCTGTTTATTTTGGTGACAAGGTTTAGGTCCCTAGAGCATGTAGCTTGGAGGGATTGGGATTTCTTTAGGTGTAGCATGTCCAACAGCTCTGGGTTTGACATAGCTTTATATGTTATGCCAGGCAATAATCTGTGTAGACTCCAAAGAAAAATTCTCACTCTTCTCCAAGTAGGATTTAAGCGCTTTCATTCACTTTTATTAACGTGAACTTCCTCAGAAACATAATTTGTTAAAATACAATTGTTTAAATACTATTTCCACAGGAAATGATGTCATTTGGTTACAAAATTAATTCACAAATAATTAATCAAATTTAAAATGTTAAATCTTATTCTTATTTTATCACTGTTTTTACTGTTAAATCATGTCTTATGTGATGTTTTTTCAAAAAACTGTGTTGATTTTGCTGTTATTATTAGTACATATCTAATTTACCCACAGTTCCTATGTTTTTATCTATATAATTTACTTAAATTCATATTTGGTCTAAAAATGACCAACTATCTATAAATTAGAAAACACTTTAAGTTTATCATTTCATTTAGCCCTGGTGTTTGATCAGCCCCAAATACTAACTGCCACAGAGATTCCTTACATTCTAAATAGTTGTTCAGGTCCCCCGAAAACAATTCTTTTCTCACTCTATCTAAAATGAAAAACTCAAATTTCTTAAAATCTATACATGTACCTGCATGCCTGGCCAGTGCATTGTTTTTGTCTTTCTTTTTGATTGCAAGAACATGTTCGTAAACTCTCCTTTTAAATACTCTCTTAGTTTTCCCTATGTAGTAATTTTTGCATGATGCACAGGTTGCCAGATACACTACTAGTTCACTGTTACAGTTGTAATATTCATTAGCCCAAAAGGTGTAATTCAGGTGTTCAACTGTTACAGATGAAGTGTTGCTCATGTATCTACATTGTTTGCAGTTAGTACAACTGTACGTCCCTTTCTTATTTGTGCAACTCCTTTCTGGATTTTTGTTTTCATTTTTACCTGATTCTAACAACTGTTTTAGATTAGTTGTCTTTTTGTATGTAAATCTAGGTTTGTTTCCAATAACTGAGACTAAATCCCTATTACCCATGATGACTTTCCAGTTATTTTCTATAACTGACTTGATGTTCCACATTTCATTAACTATGGGTAGTGGGAATGCTATTAGAAATTCTTCCGCTTGTTTATCTATGGTGCTAACGTTCTTACAAAGCACTGGTGCACCTACTGATATTTCTTCTGAATAAAGAATTGGTTTGGCTACTCCTTTCCTGAGCGGTGTAGCTTCTCTTTCTATTTTTTCCAAAAAATTTTTGTCGTACCCTCTTCTCAAAAAAAGACTTTTTAAAAGACCCAATTCTTTTAAAAAAGTTTCCTCATCAGATGTTAATCTACTAAGTCTAATCATCTGTCCTTTTATTACTCCTTTTTTCATATGTACTGGATGTAAACTATCTTTATGTAAGTAACTGTTGGCAAAGTATGGTTTCCTATAAATTTTGCTACTGAAGCTATTGTCATCACTATTTATACTGAGCGTCAAATCTAAAAAGTTGATACTTTTGCCAAAATCACCTAATTTAAAGGACAAAAAGTTAGTTGTCTTGTTTAAGTCCTGTACCAATTCTGTAAATTCATGTTTTTCTCCCTTCCACAGAAATAGCAAATCATCAATGTATCTACGATACATAGAAACTTTCTTGAATGAAGTATGTGTCTTCAAAAATCTGGTCTCCCAATTTGCCATGACAATGTTTGCAAAGGAAGGGGCTACTCTAGAGCCCATGGCTACTCTGCACTCTTGTTTGTAAATATTGTTGTTAAATTTGAAAAAATTATTTTCCAAAACCAATTCCATTAAGGTGCAGAGTGAGTTGACTTTTGTCCCAGAGAATTCCGTATGTGTGTTCAAATATTCCCTCATAAATTCAATGCCCATTTCTTGATCTATACTTGTGTATAGATTTTTAACATCTAAACTAACAAAATTGAGGTGTTCATTTTCTGTCTTGATGTTCCTTAGTATTTCTAATAGGTTCCAGGAGTCTTTAATGAAAAATTTGGATCTCTGGACTATGGGATTTAGTATATTGTCCAACCAGATCGAGATATTTTCTGTTTTAGATTGCTTGGCTGAAATTATAGGTCTAAATGGTGGACTAACATGGTTGTTCTGAATTTTAGGAATACCAAAAAATATTCCAAGTCTAGGATGTTCCTTATATAAAAACTCATAATCTGATCCATTTAGTTCTCCTTGACAAAACATGTCAAACAAAATTGTGTCCAAATCCTTAAATTTCTTTGTCACTGACTCGTAGTTGACCTTTCTGTATGTTTTTTTATCTTGCAGTAAATCTTCTATACAAGTTTTGTAATCACTATCATTCATTATTACTATTTTTCCTCCTTTGTCCGCCTTCATTATTCTGATGTTGTTATTTTTGACAAGTGTCTCTAAGGCTATTTTTTCTTCATTTGTTAAATTGTTGATGTCATATAAATTACTTATTTTCCTAAAATCCTGTTCACATAACTTTTGGAATACCAGTAAACTATTTGTAAGAGGAGGATTGTAAGTGCTAGGATTACTAATGGTCATTCTATTTTGTTGCCTTGTTAAACCTAAGTCTTCCATAATATATTTTAGGTTTAACTTTCTTAGAAAAAGCCTGAAGTCTATTAGTAATTTACCTAGACTCATATTATTTGTAGGAATAAAATTGAATCCCTTCTTCAAAACACTTTCTACTGCTGGACTAATTTGCAAGTCTGACAAATTTGTTATTACAACGTCATACAAGTCACAATTGACTTCAGAGGAAGTCTGCACCATCTCCTTTTGTTCCTTCCTCTGCCCTTCCCACGAAATTGGGTGGTGTTCTGCCACTTCATAGTCCTTTTGTTCTGTTCCTGGACTTTCTGAAAAGGGGTAGTGCTCTCTGAAAGGATCACTACTTTGTCAGCATAGTTCATGTCTGTGGTGTTCCTAGTATACACTCCTTCGCTATTAGTAGGCAAACTTGGAAACTCTTCATGTGTATTGTCTTCTGTATTGTTTGACACTGTAGGCTCCACTCTATGATTTCTATCCAGTGCTGACCCAGCACAAATTTCTGTGCCTTTTTTGGAGGTATTTCCCTCCGTTATATTATCTACTGTCTTAGAATCCATCTGTAGTAAATAAGCCTCGTTATTTTTATAGGAATAAATATCTCTTCTTAATTTTGATTGCTTTCTAGCAATGATGTTAACTCTTTGTCTTTCTGCTTTTGCTTCTATAGCTTTGTACATTTCTAAAAAAGTAGCAAAACTGGTGTACTTATGTAAGCGCTCATCCAGATTTTTTATTTTTTCGTTCAGGACTATTAGTTCATTGTTGTAATGATCTACGAGTAACTTCACCATCTTGATTCCTGTCTCGTTATACAAGTTAATCAATTCTTTTGCTAGCATGTCCCCAGGTGCCACACAGTTAGGGAACTTCGCTGTTCTCAAGCCCCTAGGTACAATCTTTCTGTTAACACATTCGTTTAAATATTGCACCTCTAAAGTTAATGTGACGTGCTTGAAAATGTACTTTTCTAATTCAAAAATACTTTTCTTGCAAATCATTGTGTCGTCATTAATAAAACTTACAGTTTCAGTTGTTGACCCTTCACCGATATCTGCGAAAGGGTTTCCAGTGTCTTTGTTCAGGTAAATCCAAATGTTACCCTCGGAAGGTAACCGTTCTTCGGTCTGTCCACCATTGCGGTTCTGACTTTCTCCACACGCTTCGACGTCAATCCCATCACGTGAGGCTACCTCCCGTCTAGAATTTAAAGGGACCTTCTCTTGTTCTTTATTATTTAGAGTTGTCCGTTTTTGCAATAATTCCTTCATGATTTTGGTTACAGTCTCTGTTAAAGTGTTTTCTAATTTATAGATAGTTGGTCATTTTTAGACCAAATATGAATTTAAGTAAATTATATAGATAAAAACATAGGAACTGTGGGTAAATTAGATATGTACTAATAATAACAGCAAAATCAACACAGTTTTTTGAAAAAACATCACATAAGACATGATTTAACAGTAAAAACAGTGATAAAATAAGAATAAGATTTAACATTTTAAATTTGATTAATTATTTGTGAATTAATTTTGTAACCAAATGACATCATTTCCTGTGGAAATAGTATTTAAACAATTGTATTTTAACAAATTATGTTTCTGAGGAAGTTCACGTTAATAAAAGTGAATGAAAGCGCTTAAATCCTACTTGGAGAAGAGTGAGAATTTTTCTTTGGAGTCTACACAGATTATTGCCTGGCATTCGTGTGTGTTTTGTACATTTTGGAACGTTTTTAAAGCTTTATATGTTAGGCAGAGATCACCTTGGAGTAGGAGATATGCTACAGAGTAAAGCTGGAGTTTTTTGAGACGATCAGTGTAGGGTATCTGTTTGAGGCTAGTAATCTTCTTTCTGAGGTACTTCTGTGGCCTTTCCAGCTGCTGTAGATGTCTTGTGAGGTACATTCCTAAAGGAACATTGTACTCTATAATGGGTCTAATGAGTGTCGAGTAGAGGAGAACAATGGCCTCTTTTTTCTTGAATGAAAACCCTTTTGTGATGAGGTGTGGCATGTAGAAGGATTTCCTGACTACTGTGGCAGTGTAATCATCAAAGCAGAGACTACTGTCCACCTGGGTCCCAAGGTCTCTTATCACACATTCGGTGTTAAGAAGACTGCCGCCTATGTGGTAGTTCATGGGTACAGAGTTTTTACCAAAGGGGATAACAATGCACTTTTTGGCATTGAGCTTGAGGCCATGGCTCTGACACCAGGCATCTCTCTCAGTGTGAGGCCCTTCTGCAGGATGTCCACATCATTTGGGGACTTGACTATAGCTCCTAGTTTGCAGTCATCTGTGAACTTCATTAGCCAGAGGCCTTCTGTGTTAGCCTGTATTTCAGAGAACTAGATACCAAACAGGAGAGGTCCCAGGACTGAACCCTGTGGTACTCTACTTGTCACTGGTTTGAAGTCAGATTTGGAGTCTGCAACTTTTACAGTGTGGGTTCTGTAAGTGAGCCAGTTGGCAACCCATCTTGTGACATAGGGAATTATACCTAGTTTAGTGAGTTTAGCTATAATTCCAGAATGGGGGATGGTGTCGAAAGCCTTGGCAATGTCAAGATAGGCTGTGTGAAACCACCTTACCCTCATCTACGGCTTTGGTGACTGCCTCAAAAAAGTTGACCAGGTTCAGGAGGCAAGATCTGCCTTTCACAAACCCAAACTGGGTGGGGTCCAGAGTTACCAATGTCTTTGTTTATGAATTCCATGATGATACGCTCCATGGCCTTGCAGACCAGGCTCGTTAGGCTAATAGGGTGATAGTTCCCAGCATCAGTGGTGGCTCCCTCTTTGTGGAGTGGGATAACTGTTGCTGTGCACCATTCAGTGGGCACAAAGCCTTATGTGAGGCTATGACTGAGCATGGTGCTTAGATGGGGAGCCAGGTCATTATGAAGTTCATGTAAAACATAGACTGGGATGATGCCCAGTCCCATGGATGCTGTGTTTTTGGCTTTAGAGAGTGCTACTTTTACCTGTGAAGTTGTGATTACAGGGACTCTGCATTCTTCCTGTATAGATATGGGCCCTTTAGGGGGGTGAGAGAGGGGTAAAGTTAGCACTGAAACTGTCTGCCAGGATGTTGGCAATATCAGTTGGTTCTGTAATTTTTGTTCCATTGTGCTGTAACTCAGAGCAGATCATGGTGTTACCATTGAGATTTTTGACATAGCTATAGAATGCTTTGTGGTTGTCCTTAGAATCAGTGGCAATCTTGTTTTCTTAGCTAGCTTTGGAGGATCTTATAAGGGATCTCAGCTTTTTGCTGAGGCTGACCAGGGAGCTCCTCCACTCATGGGATTTTACTCTCTTTTGCAACAATTTCTTCCTTCTGTTGTAGAGTTTGTTTATGACAGGGAACCACCAGATTGGCTTCCTTTTTTTGGAGGATAGCATCTTGGTTCTGTTTGGGTTAGCACGATCCGTGCATTTGTGTAGGATTCAGCAGTCATAACTGTATTGTCCATCTGCATAGGTTCGCAACTTCTGTCTTAAGAAGCATGAAGTTGGCTTTGGAGAAATTTTTTACCACGATTTCCTTAATGTGGGGTGGGGGCGGGATGTGGATATCTAGGGTGATTAGCTTATGGTCGGATCTGACCAACGAGGAGTTGACTTCAGGTGTGGAACACCAGTCACTCATGTTGGTAATGACTAGGTCTAGGATATTGTTGCCCCTGGTGGGGGTGTGGATAAGTTGATCCAGAGCATTGGAATTTCTGAATTCCAGAAAGCACTGAGCAAAGGAGTTGGTACATGAGTAGTTTTCCCAGTTAATGGTAGAGTAGTTGAAACCGCCCAATATTAGGGTGTTTGGTTGAACCCTAATATTTTCCAGTATATCAAGAAAAGCGGTGTGGGAATCCTGGGGCATGGTGGGGGATCTGTTGCAAGCTACAATTTGGATTGTAGTTTTGCCCAGAGTTAGTTGCACATGGATAACCTCAGCTGCATTGTGCTGAGCAACTAGCCTGGAGGTGTGGATATCCTTAATGCATATGGACACACCTCCGCCTTTGGTGTTCCAGTCCAGGTTAGATGGCCGAAAAGTGTGGTATGAGTTATATCCTGGTAATGCAGGGGTGCTCTCTGGAGCCTTGAACCAGGTTACAGTCACTGCACAGACATCGATGTTCTCCATTTTAAGGAGTGCCTCGAGTGAGTGCATTTTGAGATTTAGACTTCTAGCATTGAGTAGCATTACCCTCAGTTTTTGCTTGCCTGTTCTTGTTATGGTGGTGAGTTTGTCATTTGAACCTTGCCTAAAAAAGGCACTATAGGGGTGGCAAGAGCCTTTGCCAGTATCTGGAATCCCAGGGGTGACAGGTGCAGGCCATATCTGGCAAAGCATCGTGGTTTGTCAACCATGTCATCCCAGGCATACAGATACTGGATCCCCTTAGAATGACACCAGAAGCTTAGCCAATTATTGAAGTCAACCATTGTGTCCTTGTACTGCAGTATAATTCTGGGTGATGGCAGGATGCTACTCAGGGCTTGAGTCATACCTGCCTGGGCTACAAGATCGGACAGTTCTTCCATGTCTCTTTTCATGTAGTCCATGGAGGTATGTCTCAGATCATTCACACCAACATGGACAATGACAGGGTCATATTTGTACTTGTTGTGGAGTGACCTGAGTGCATGGGTTATGTGGCGGATCCTGGCACCCGACAGACAGCTGACAGTGACCTTCTCCTTGTTTAGCCTGGTGAGTGGGACATCAGTGTGCCTGACTATAGAGTCACCTATGACTAGTGTGTTGGGTAAGCTGTTTTGCCTTATGGGTTGTGGTTGAGTGGCACACTGAGTCTGTGGGCTGTGTCATTTGGGTTGTGTTGGTGGTCAGAGGTTGCTTGCGTTTCTGCTTTGGAGGTCTCTGTTACTTGAGCAGATTATTATTGAGAACCTCTGCGAATGTTTTTGTGTTTCTATGTGTGGAATTTGGTGGTGTAGGTTTAGTGGGACTATGTGATGAGTGTGGTGTGGTGCAAGTGTTTACCTTCTCCTCTTGACTATCAAGTTCAGTCTTGGTTGGAGAGAACTTTACCTCCAGTTTGGCTAGATAAGTGCATCTCTCACAGGTTGTAGTGTTGGGTGGTAGGAGGAGAGGGTTGTTTGTGTACATGAGACAATTGCTACATTGCACCAGGATGCCCAGATTCATCAGATAGACAGGAGAGAACACTGGGGCTGACCCTTGGACATGCCTGAATAAAAAAAAAAATTCCTCTAGACAAATGAGGAAAGTGGTTACAAGAGCTATTTTTCTCTAAGCAAGTGAGGAAAGTAAGTACCAAAACTGTTTTCCTCTAGGTAATGAGGAAGGGTGAGTGCTGTAGTAATTTGTAGTTTATTTTGTGCTTACAACAAGTTCTGAACAAGTGCTGAGCATGGACAAGCAAATTCAAGTGCTAAAACTAAGAATCTGTATCCAGATCTTGATGTAGATAGGCTACCTAGTGCTTACCACTCCCACTGATAAGCTAGAAGGCTTCCCTCCAACACAGAAAGGCTTGGGGGCACAGAAGCTTACAAACAGTCCTGGATACAGCAAATCTGTATCTGGACTAGACTAGTTACAGGAAAGGTGGGAAGCAAGTGCAAATGCAGGCTTTTAAACCAGAACGTTGAAAGAGATGGAAAAACTGCCCAAATGGCCAACAAACTACAATTTCTGGGCCAGAAATTTAGTTAAGTGGGTTGGCTTTCTCAAAAAGTTTTCTCTGTATTAGAAAGACTGAGCTAATGACAGTAGCAAAAACACTTTAGATGCAGTACAAGCTAACGCTCACGAGTGTGTAGCAATATTAAGGCAAATACAGTGTAAATAAATGCAGATAAGTTAAAAATGACAAAAACAAGTTTATGAAAAATCAGATAAGAGCACTTGAACACTTAAAAGCATACAGAACAGCAAATTAAGGTATAAAGGTACAAGACAGTTATGTAAGAGCAGCTCAAGAAACTAAGTAATATTTTTTATTTTTTTTTTTTTGTAGAGAGGGAGGGACTAGAGTAGATTAAAATGCTATAGGGATGTCCTTCCCAAGTGCTCTCTCTGTACACAGCAGAGGAGATGGGACTGGTGGGAGTGTCTGAAATCAAAATATGATGTCACTGTACTCAGATGAATGAACAAATGAGATGGGCCTAGTAGGAGTGTCCAAAAACAGCAGGGGCGGGTAATTCGAAAGCCACCAAGATTAATACCACAACAAGAACAGGGAGGGGGAGTGGGAGACTAACTGCAGCTAGAGTCAGGGAGTATTATCTCTGTGTATTATATTACAGGCTCAAATTCTAAACCTACCACCCTAGAAAACAAAAATGGGAAGAAACTAAGGGTAATGCTGCTCAATGCCAGAAGTCTAAATCTCAAAATGCACGCACTCGAGGCCCTTCTCAGTATGGAGAACATCGATGTCTGTGCTGTGACTGAAACCTGGTTCAAGGCTCCTGAGAGCACCCCGGCACTATCAGGTTTTACCTCATATCATGCGTTCCGGCCCCAAAACCCGGACCACACCACAAAAGGAGGGGGTGTATCCATATTCATCAATGATACCCACACCTCCAGGTTGGTGGCAACGCACGAAGCATCGGAAACCATCCAGGTGCAATTAACCATAGGCAAAACTGCTCTACAATTTGTAGCATGCTACAGGCCACCCTCTCAAACTCAGGAACCCCACACAGCCTTCCTGAAGACACTGGAGGGTATAAATCTATCTCCAAACACCATTATATTGGGTGACTTCAACTACCCGAATATAGACTGGGAACATTACTCAAGCCCAAACTTTCTAGCCCAAAGGTTCTTGGAGTTCATAAATTCAAATGCCATGGAACAACTAGTCACCATTCCCACAAGAGGAGAAAATATACTAGATCTCATTATCACAAACATGGGGACAAAATGCTCCACACTGGAAGTATATCCCTCATTGGTGAGATCAGATCATAAACTAATCTCACTGGATATCCACATCCCGCCCCCACCCCAAACAAAAAAGACCACAGTGAAGAACTTCTCTAAAGCAAACTTCACACTACTCAAGACTGGTGTGGTATCCTTCAAGGCCCCCGAGCCAGTGGAAACCACAACCCAAGCTGCGGAAGCCCTTACAAATGCCTTCTGCGAACACCTCCAGGACTGCATGGATCAGGCAATCCCTAATAAAACCAAGACTCTTTCCACTAAGGGCAAACATCCAGTCTGGTGGACCCCAGCCATAAACAAACTTTACAATAAGAGGAGAAAGCTGTTACATGATAGAGCAAAATCCATAAAAGAGAAGACATCTTTGATCATTATTAGTAAAAAAATATGAGCACTCATAAAATCATCCAAGGCCAACTTTGAGAGAAAAATTGCCATAGATTCAAAAGACAATCATAAGGCCTTCTTCAGCTATGTTAGAAACCTGGGTGGAAACTCCCAGATATGCTCAGAATTAGTCCAAAATTATACAAAAATCACTGAACCCACAGACATTGCCAACATACTGGCAGACAGGTTCAGTGCAAACTTCACCCTCTCCCCAAAGGAGAGATCACTATCCCCGCGGCGTGCGGCCTCCCACAAACCTCCAATGCGCAGGTGCAAGCTGCTCTCTCTAAAGCTAAAAACACAGCATCAATGGGACCGGATGGTGTCCCCGGCTGTGTGCTACACGAACTTAATGAGGAACTAAACCCGCACATAAGGCAGCTGTTTAATCTTAGCCTTACCACAGGATACGTGCCCAAGGAATGGCATACAGCAACTGTGGTCCCACTCCACAAAGGCGGTGCCTCTACGGACCCTGGTAATTACTGCCCCATAAGCTTAACAAGCCTGGTCTGCAAAGCTATGGAGAGGATCATAATGGAACTCATAAACAAAGACATAGGGGACTTGCAGACATTGGACCCGACCCAGTTTGGCTTTGTCAAGGGCAGATCATGCCTTTTGAACTTGGTCGACTTCTTCGAAACAGTCGCCAAGGCCATTGATGAGGGAAAGGCAGTCCATACAGCCTACCTTGACCTTGCAAAAGCTTTCGACACAATACCCCACTCGGGTATTATAGAGAAACTTACCAGCTTAAATGTAAACCCATATGTCACAAGATGGGTTGCAAACTGGCTAAAGGACAGAACCCACAGGGTTAGAGTAGCTGGCGCCATGTCAGACTCCAAGCCGGTCACAAGTGGTGTCCCACAGGGCTCAGTCCTTGGCCCCCTGTTGTTCGGCATCTACTTCTCAGAAGTACAGGCAAACATAGGAGGACTATGGCTGACAAAGTTTGCAGATGACTGCAAACTGGGAGCCATAGTGGAAAGTACAGCGGACACAGATATCCTTCAGAGGGGTCTCACAGAAACTGATAGCTGGTGCCAGAGCCATGGCCTGAAGTTAAATGCCAAAAAATGTATAGTCATACCCTTCGGGGAAAAAACAAGGTAACCCCAAGCTACCATATAGGTGGCAATCCACTAAGCACAGAAGAGGTTATCAGGGACCTGGGGACCCAGGTTGACAGTGGCCTTTCTTTTGACACTCACATTGCTAAAGTGGTTAGAAAAACCTTCTACATTGCCCACCTGATCATGAAGGGATTCACATCCAGATCAAGTGAGGTCATTGTTCCCCTGTACTCTTCACTTATCAGACCAATGATTGAGTACAATGCCCCATTCGGGATGTATCTCACCCGACACCTGCAGCAATTGGAGAGACCCCAAAAGTTCCTCACCAAAAGGATAAAGGGACTCCAAAATCTGTCATATGCTGCCAGACTGAAGAAACTCCAGCTCTATTCAGTCGCATACTGTCTGCTCAGAGGTGACCTGTGCCTGACATACAAGGCCATGTCCAACCCGGAATTAACGGACATGCTCCACCTCAAAAAATCCAAATCTACCAGATCCACTAGAGCAAGCGACTTAAACCTTAGCACGGATATAAATAGGACATGCTGGAGGGATAGATTTGTCACCCAGAGACTCCCTATGTTGTGGAATAAAATCCCGGTCCATGTGAGGCAGAGCACCTCGCTGGCTCTATTCAAGAGAAATCTTGACCGGTGGATGGGAGATCGTAGGTTTACCTCGGGAATCATCTCTGTGTCACTGTTGGACAAAGGCACAACAAACTAATGGGCACAGTATTTTTTAACATAAGGGGTGGCGTAAGCCACATAACTCTGGGCTAGGCTTATAAATGCCTTAGGGCAGATAGCCTAGTATAAACATATGAACCTATGAACCTATATAACAATTATCTACAAATTTCTAATCTTAAATAAGTGCAGAGAAAAGTATACATAAATCAGCTTTTGTCAGTTGATTTATGCAGGTGAATCTCAGCAGCCAACCACTCGGAAGATGAGCACTCCTCCACCTTTAGTGTTTCAGTCTTGTTTCAGCCACAAAACCAAGACTGAAACACAAAAGGTGGAGGAGTGTCCATATTCACCAAGGATATTCATACCTTCAGGCTAGTTGCCCAACACAATGCATCTGAAATTCTCCAGGTGCAACTAACACTAGGTAAGACTGCAATCCAAATTGTAGCTTGCCACAGATCCTCCACCATGCCCCAAGATTCTCACTACACCTTTCTAAACATACTGGAAAATATTAGGATACAACCAAACACCATAATACTGGGTGATTTCAACTACCCTGCCATTAACTGGGAAAACTACTCGGGTACCAACACCTTTTCCCATTGGTTCTTGAAATTCATGAATTCCAATGCCCTGGATCAACTAATCCATTGTCCCACCAGAGGCTCCAATATCCTAGACCTAGTCATTACCAACATGGGAGATAGATGCTCCACACCAGTGGTCACCTCCTCATTGGTCAAGTCTAACCGTAAGCAAATCACTCTTAACATCCACATCCCACCCCCCAGTAAGGAAACCTCTGTTAAAAACTTCTCCAAAGGCAACTTCATGCTACTGAAGTCAGAAGTGACAAACTTCATGACACCCATGCAAACGGGATCTGAAAGTTCAACTGCTAAATCCTACACTAAGGCACTGTACGAGCACATTCACTCATGCATGAATCGTGCCATCCCAAATAGAACCAAGATGCTCTCTTCCAAAAAAAAAGGAAGCCAATCTGGTGGTCCCCTGCTATAAACAAACTATATAACAGAAGGAAGAATCTGTTGCAGAAAAGAGGAAAATCCCAGGATGCAAAAAACTCCCTCACCAGCCTCAGTAAGAAGTTAGGTCCCTCATAAAATCCTCAAAAGCTAGTTATGAAAATAAAATTGCCAAAGATTCCAAAGACAACCACAAGGCATTCTATAGTTATGTCAAGAATCTAAATGGCAATGCTCAGATCTGCTCTGAGCTACAACAGAATGGCATTAAATATACTGATCCCAAGGATATTGCCAATATCCTGGCAGATTGATTTAGTGCCAACTTCACTCCCCTCTCACCCCCTAAAGGGCCCATCTCAATACCAAATGATTGCCAAATTCTGGTAATCATGGCCACACAGGTAGAAAGTGCCCTCTCCAAAGCTAAGAATACAGCATCCGTGGGACCAGATGACATCCCAGGCTGTGTACTACATTAACTACAAAATGAACTGGCACCTCACCTAAGTGTCATGTTCAATCATAGCCTCACCTCAGGCTTTGTGCCCACTGAGTGGCGCACAGCTACAGTTATCCCACTCCACAAGGGGGGATCCACCTTGGATCCCGAGAACTACTGTCCCATCAGTCTGACGAGCCTGATATGCAAGGGCATGGAACGCATTATCATGGAACTTATAAACAAAGACATTGACAACCTTCAAACACTGGACCCCACCCAGTTTGGGTTTGTGAAGGGCCGATCTTGTCTCCTGAACCTGATTGACTTCTCTGAATCAGTCTCCAGAGCTGTGGACGAGGGTGTGGTGGTCCACACAACTTGTCTGGACCTTGCCAAGGCCTTCGACACCATCCCCCACTCTGGAATCATAGATAAACTTACTAAGCTGAGCATAAATCCCTACATCACTCGATGGGTTGTCAACTGGCTTACTGACAGAACCCAGACTATAAAAGTAGCCGACTCCAAATCCAGCTCCAGACAAGTGACAAGTGGTGTACCTCAGGGTTCAGTCCTGAGACCACTCTTATTTGGCATCTACTTCTCTGAAGTACAGGCCAACACTAAGGGACTCTGGCTAACAAATTTCACAGATGACTGCAAACTGAGAGCCATTATTAAATCCCCAAATTATGTGGATATTTTACAAAAGGGCCTCACAGAAACAGATGCCTGGTGCCAGAGCCATGGGCTCAAGCTTAATGCCAAGAAATGTATAGTTATCCCCTTTGGAAAAAAACATGTACCCATGAATTACCACATAGGTGGCAGTACACTAAACATCGAAAGTGTGATGAGAGACTTAGGGACACAGATGGACAGTGGTCTCACCTTCGATAACCACATCACCACAACAGTCAGGAAATCCTTCTATGTGGCACACTGCATCACTAAGGGCTTTTCATCCAGAAAAAAGGAGGTCATTGTCCCACTGTACTCATCCTTCATTAGACCCATTATAGAGTATAACACCCCATTTGGTATGTACCTCACAAGACATCTGCAACAGCTGGAAAGGCCACAGAAATACCTCAATAAAAGAATCACAGGCCTAAAGCAGATGCCATATGCTGACTGTCTAAAAAAAACTTCAACATATTGTCTACTCAGAGGCAATCTCTGCTTAACATACAAGGCCATATCAAATCCTGAGGTGTTGAACATGCTCCACTTAAAGAATTCCCAATCCCTCAGAGCCACATGCTCAAGGGATCTAAACCTTGTCATCACAATGAACAAAACATGCTGGAGGGATAGGTTCCTGACCCAGAGAGTCCCCATACTCTGGAATAGACTGCCCATATATGTCAAGCAAAGCACCTCCTTGACTCTCTTCAAAAGGAACCTTGATGATTGGATGGGAGATAGGAAATTCACCCTGGGGATCACATCAGTCGCCCTGCTAGACAGGGGTCCAGGGAAATAAATATTGTGGGAAGCAATATACAGGGAATTGTTATGGCTAGGATTGCATAGGCCCTAGGGCCGATAGACTAGTACCAACCTATGAACAGAATGACTAAATAATGTGACCAGCACAGATTATAATGCAAGCAGAAACACCCAGGCTAAGTTAACACAGGATTTCAAAAGCAGTCTGACACCTTTCAATGTATCCAGATGGCTACACTTTTTCACACTTCAGGCAACTAACTGGAGCTAGGAATATTATCTCCCTGTATTATATATAACAATTATCTACAAATTTCTAATCTTAAATAAGTGCAGAGAAAAGCATACTTAAATCAGCTTTTATAATTTTCTTTGGAGAAATTAACTAAAGTCCGATTGAGAATGGATTGTTTTTTTGGATTTTTTGTCAACTCTGGTGGGTTCTCGGATTAGTTGTGAGAATCCAAATAAGTTAATATGGTTTGAGAGATTGTTGGAGTTGCAGGCTAGCCAGTCTAGGTTTAGGTCGCCTAGCAGGATAGATTCTTGGGGCAGGTTGATTGTAGCCCATGGTAATATTTCCTCTATTCTAGGTGAGTTATTTCCTGGAGGAATATAACTGCAGAGGATGTTGATAGCAGGATGGTTTCTTGGGGTAGGGTGATTGCGGCCCATTGTAGTATCTCTTCTGTTCTAGGCGAGTTATTTCCTGGAGGAATATAACTGCAGAGGATATTGATAGCAGGATGGTTACTTGGGGTAGGTTGATTGTGGCCCATTGTAGTATCTCTTCTATTATAGGTGAGTTATTTCCTGGATGAATATAACTACAGAGGATGTTGATATCAGGATGGTTTCTAGGGGCAGGTTGATTGTAGCCCATTGTAGTATCTCTTCTATTATAGGTGAGTTATTTCCTGGAGGAATATAACTACAGAGGATGTTGATAGCAGGATGGTTTCTTGGGGTAGGTTGATTGCGGCCTATTGTAGTATCTCTTCTGTTATAGGTGAGTTATTTCCTGGGGGAATATAACTGCAGAGGATATTGATCCTCTTTTTGTTTTTGAGGGGCATAACGGAGCCTAATGTTTCTGCATTCTGAAATTTAGGTAGTGGGGTTTTCAGAGGCTGGAGGTTGTGTGTTTTTAAATAAAATTACAGCCCCACCTCCCTTTTTGGTATCTCTGTCTTGCTTTAGGATGCTATAAACTAGAGGGAGAATTTCTTTGTTTTGGGTCATGGGTTTTAGCCAAGTCTCAGTAATGGTTAGTATATCAGGTGAGTAGTGGGCTATGAATGTGTGTAGGTCATATAGTTTCTTGGATATACTTCTTGAGTTTAGGTTAATAATAAGAAGGTCTGATTTGTGTTTGTGTGAGAGAGTTTTGTTGCATGGACCTGGGTTGGGGTATATGTCTGCTGAGATTAGTAGCCATTTTTTAAGGAATAATTTGAGTTTTATAGTATGAGATAGGTCTGTATTTACTCTAGATGCTGTCTGACTAATGAGAGGTAGTGTGGTGTGTGTTTTGTGTATATAAAATAATGAGGTATTATTAAATAGTGTGGAGCAGATTACAATATTTTTGTGTGTATGTGTGTAGGTATATGTTATGTAGAAGGTACTTTTTAATGGTATGTTAGTCTGTAAGGATGTGGTGTAGGCTAGAGTAGTGAGAGTTAGTATTAGCAGTGGTATTAAGCCTTGAATGATTTGTCTGGGTTTTAGGAGAGGGGAAGGTTGTAAGTAGGAGGGTGTGGTATGGAAGGGGGACTAGACTTGATACCTAAGGGATGGTGATAGGCTGTTGTAGGAGGGGGTGTGACTATGTGGACTATTAATGTAGGAGTATGGGGGGTGGTGGGATTAGGGGGCAGGGTAGGGGAGCAGAGTGAGCCCATAGGGACAACGGAGTGGGCAAGAGCAAAATAAGTGAGTACAGCAAAATAAGTGTCATCAGACTGCAGTTTAGTAGCTATAGTAAGAAGGTATTTAATTATATTTTAAGGGAAAATAATGTAGGCTAACTTTAAATGTGAGTACAGCAGAAAAAGTGTCAGAAGACTGCAGTTTAGTAGCTATAGTAAGAAGGTATCTAGTTATATTTTAAGGGAAAATAATGTAGACTAACTTTAAATGTGGGTTGTTTAGCAAGGAGGGAGTGGATATTTAATAGGTTTAGAAATGGGGAGTAGGATTTTAAATATCTACCAGCATTTGGTAGAGAAAACTTTGGGATAATAAAGTTGTACCAGCTTACAAATTTGTAGATGCTGCCACCTAGTGGTAAAAGGGGATAACAAACAGAAGAGATAGGCAAAATTAATTAATTAATATTAAGAAGCAATATATCCTAGGTTAAGAAAAATGGAGTGAGGAGAGAGGCACAGGGTGTGCGGTAGGCTGCTATAACTCTCACACGGAAGGGCAAGACTAGCATATATAGGTATTTTCAAATTCTTTTGTAGGGGACAAGAGCAAAAGAAGTGAGTAGAGCAGAAAAAGTGTCAGCAGACTGCAGTTTAGTAGCTATAGTAAGACGACATTTAATTATATTTTGAGGGAAAATAATGTAGCCTAACTTTAAATGTGGGTTGTTTAGCAAAGTGGGAGTGGATATTTAACAGGTTTAGAAATGGGGAGTAAGATTTTAAATATCTACCAGCATTTGGTAGAGAAAACTTTGGGATAATAATGTTGTACAAGCTTATACATTAGTAGATGCTGCCACCTAGTGGTAAAAGGGGATAACCAACAGAAGAGATAGGCAATATATCCTAGGTTAAGAAAAATGGAGGTGGAGAGAGAGGCAAGGAGTCTGCGGTAGGCTGCTATAACTCTCACACGGAAGGGAAGAATGGCATATATAGGTAGCAATAACATTCTGCTAGTAATTCGTTTTAGACAACATATATTTTCAAATTATTTTGTAGGACGGCAAGAGCAGGAAAAAGTGTCAGCAGACTGCAGTTTAGTAGCTATAGTAAGAAGGTATTTAAATATATTTTAAGGGAAAATAATGTAGACTAACTTTAAATGTGAGTACAGCAGAAAGTGTCAGCTGACTGCAATTTAGTAGCTATAGTAAGAAGGTAATCCAAAAAATTATGCAGTAGGTGAAACAATGAAGCTACAGAGAAGGAACGGATGAGATGAAAAGTTTAATAGTATTGAAACCGCTTTCACTTCCAGCAACACTCAGTACATATAAACGTTCCACATTACGTTTTCATTTACATATTACTTCATCAGATGTGGGCTCAAAAGGAAATCAACAGACCTATAAAGCTACTCTCTGTTGACATCATTTACTTGCTCAACCAATGAAAACATTAAAAACCATTTCAAATGTTCCAAGAGGAAAAGAAAAAAACATACATTAAAACCATCATTAAAATTCATGACTAACATATATAGATTTCATTACAGGCATTAATAATTTACATATTATGTACATTGATACAAAATACTAAAAACTCTAAATAAATTTATTTAATTACATTGTTAAAAAATAACTATGTTAAAAAAATGACAGGTTCCTTTTTCAAAAGATTTTTTCATCAGTAAAAACATTCCTTTTTGTTAACTTCATCTACTGGGAAAAGTGATGAATTACAGTTAAAAAATGTTCATTTAAAATATAGTGAACATTTCAATTCATGAATGTACCAAGTTTAAAAAGACATTTACAAGGTATTGAATATTAAAATGTAAAACACGTGCAAAAAGCCTTGTATGAATAAAAATATAAATATAGTGTAATGTAGGCATCTATGGGGGAATATTATAAGGTTTATTATCTAAAGTAACTCATAGTTTGGCAGCTCTTAATTTGAGAACCGGGGCAATATTGATGTTTTCGTTCAAACCTGGCCATTTATTTGCCTGTAAAGTTATTTGCCACCAAAGTTCTCTATACTCCATCTTTTCCTCCCATAGACCTCCTCGTCCATCAATGTTAATTTTTTCAATTACATAGAAAAGGAAATTAGCCATAGGGCATTGTTGTTTATGTCTAAATAATGCATTTGTTTCTTTACCATTCTGTATGTTGTAATTGTGTTCATATATCCTTCTCTTTAGTTTACGTTCTGTTTTACCTATATAGAATGCTTGGCATACCTGGCACATAGCCAGGTATACCACCCCACTTGATTCACAATTACTAAACTCATTACTTGTTAATACCGTATTTCTGTTTAATAAAGAGAAACTGTCTTTATTCATAATGTGGGCACATTGTGCACACCTACCACACTTGTATGTTCCATGTCTCTTTTTACTAAACCCCTTTCTTCCTTCATAATCACATTCTAACACATTTTTCAAACAACTAGAATTTTTATATACCACTTTCAATTGTTCCTTAGGTATCATGTCCAAATCTGTAAGAGCTAAAAACCTGTTCCATTATTTTTCCAGGATGTTTCTAACAACTCTGGAACTGGCATTGTATTCCAATACTAAAGCTCTATCATAATTTTCATCATTTATCATCTTAGGTGCATCTATTGAAACACTATCAACCCCAAGAATAGGGTGAAATTTTCTTTTCTTCCTTCTATTACCTCTTTTTCGACTAACTGAAGTAAAATTTCAGGGTAATTTCTATTCATAAACATGCCCTTTAATATTTTAATTTCTTTATTACAATCTTCATTAGAAGTCATCCTGCTGCATCTGCTATATTGTCCTTTTATTGTATTTCTTTTGAAATGTGCAGGGTGTGAACTATTGTAATGTAAATAAGAATTACAGTAGGTACTTTTCCTAAAAACTTTTGAATTAAATTCTTCATTTTTTTTTATAGACTTCAATGTCCAAATACTCTAGTTTATCACTACAAAACTTATAAGTAAATTTAAAAAAAAACCTTGTAGTATTATTTAAGTAGTTCATGAAGGTCAAAACCTCCTCTTCTGAAGCTAACCATAGAATACATATGTCATCCAGGAATCTTTTGTACATATTCCAACAATGACTGTACACCGAGTCAATAACATATTTCTCTTCCCAATATGCTAGGACCAAATTCGCATAAGATGGTGCACATATTGCCCCCATTGCCACTCCTTTTATTTGATGGAAAAATTCTCCTTTATAATAAATGTAGTTGTATCTTAAAACCAAATCTAATAATTGTAAGACCAACGTACATTCATAGTGTGTCAAAGTGTTATCTTTATAAATAATTTCTTCCAAAAATCTCAAACCCTCATCACGAGGAATACTGGAAAATAAATCCACAACATCTATGGTTAAAAAATTAATGTTTTCCTTGTAAAGTTCCTGTTTAAGGTTTCTCAAAAAGTCCCATGAATCCCTTAAAATGTTTTGTCTCTTTAACCAGAGGGCCTTGAGTTTAGTGTCAATGTATTTAGCTAGGGGCAAAGTTTTAGAGCACTCTGCAGATACAATCGGTCTCAAAGGGGATCTTTACCATCTTTATGTGTCTTGGGGATCCCAAAGATGGTTGGAATTCTGGGATTATCAACTTTTAACCAATTTAATGTTTTTTAGTCTATCAATTGATCAATCAATAGGTCCTCCAAAACCAAATCTATTCTTCTATATGAGATGTTAATCTCATTTTTAGAAACACATGTGTACTTGTCAATGTCCATTCATTCATCTTGGCATCGTATTGAAATACATCCATTAAAACAATCCCCCAATCCTTGTCGGGTTTCATCACTCTTATATTATTATTGTTCTTCAATTCAAGTAATACTTTATTCTCACCTTCATTTCAATTACTTTTATATTTTACTTTATTGAAGGTCTGCCTAATTTCATTCTCCACTAAAATCTCCAAGTTCTTAATCTGAGGGTGGAGGGATGGATTAAATGTACTTTTCCTTATAACAGTAGAGGGATTTGATGTTTTGCCTTGTTTAAAAAATACCTGCAAATTAATTTTTCTCATAAACACTTTCATATCTAGTAGTGCTTTAGTTAAATCACCTCTTTTAGTTGGGATGTATTTAATTCCTTTTGAAAAAGCGTAAAATGGTCTTCACTTAAAATTGTGTCACTAGAATTATAAATACTAAAATTGTCCCTTGTAAATTTAAAAGGGTTATCTACATCCTGTGTAATGGGGTCATTATTAAACTTTTCATCTCATCCGTTCCTTCTCTGTGGGTTCATTGTTTCACCTACTGCATTGTTTTTTGGATTACTGGCTATTTGGGTGCTGTTTGGTGATTTTATTTCTATAGTAAGAAGGTATTTAATAATAATTTAAGGTAAAATAATGTAGGCTAAATTTAAATCTGAGTACAGCAGAAAAGTGTCAGCAGACTGCAGTTTACTAGCTATAGTAAGAAGGTATTTAATTATATTTTAAGTTAAATAATATAGACTAACTTTAAATGTCAGTACAACAGAAAACGTGTCAGCAGACTGCAGTGTAGTAGCTATAGTAAGAAGGTATTTTATTATATTTTAAGGGAAGATAATGTAAACTAACTTTATATGTGGGTTGTTTAGCAAAGAGGTAGTGGATATTTAACAGGTTAGAAATGGGGAGTAGGATTTTAAATATCTAACAGCATTTAGTAGAGAAAACTTTAGGATAGTAATGTTGTATTAGCTTATTCATTGGTAGATGCTGCAACATTGTGTAAAAGGGGATAACAAACAGAAGAGATTGGCAAAATTATCTTAAGAAACAATATATCCTAGGTTAAGAAAAATGGAGTGGCGTGAGAAGCAAGGAGTCTGCGGTGGGCTGCTATAACTCTCACACAGAAGGACAGACTAGCATATATAGGTAGCAATAAAATTCTGCTAGTAATTAGTTTTAGGCAACATACATTTTCAGATTATTTTCTAAGGAGCAACAGCAAAAGAAGTGAGTGCAGCAGAAAAAGTGTCAGCAGACTGTAGCTTAGTAGCTATAGTAAGAAGGTATTTAATTATATTTTAAAAGAAAATAATGTAGACTAACTTTAAATGTGAGTACAGCAGAAAAAGTGTCAGCAGACTGCAGTTTAGTAGGTATAGTAAGACAACATTTAATTATATTTTAAGGGAAAATAATGTAGACTAACTTTAAATGTGGATTGTTTAGCAAGGAGAGAGTGGATATCTAACAGGTTTAGAAATGGGGAGTAGGATTTTAAATATCTACCAGCATTTGGCAGAGAAAACTTTGTATAAGCTAGTACATCATTATCATCCCATTGGTAGATGCTGCCACCTAGTGGTAAAAGGAGATAAGAAACAGAAGAGATAGGCAAAATCGTCTTAAGAAGCAATATATCCTAGGTTAAGAAAAATGGAGGTGGGAGAGAGAGATAAGGGGTCTGTGGTAGGCTGCTATAACTCTCACATCGAAGGGCAGGCTAGCATATATGGGTAGCAACACAATTCTGCTAGTAATTAGTTTTGGGCAACATACATTTTCAAATTGTTTTGTAAGGGGACAAGAGCAAAAGAAGTGAGTAAAGCAGAAAAAGTGTCAGCAGACTGCAGTTTAGTAGCTATAGTAAGAAGGTATTTAATTATATTTTAAGGGAAAATAATGTAGACTAACTTTAATTGTGGGCTGTTTAGCAAGGAGAGAGTGGATATTTCACAGGTTTAGAAATGGGGAGTAGGATTTTAAATATCTACCAGCATTTGGCAGAGAAAACTTTAGGATAATAATGTTGTACTAGCTTATACATTGGTAGATGCTGCCACAGTGTGGTAAAATGGGATACCAAGCAGAAGAAATGGGCAAAATCATCTAAAGAAGCAATATATCCTAAGTTAAGAAAAATGGAGGGGGGAAAGAAACAAGGGGTCTGCGGTAGGCTGCTATAACTCTCACACAGAAGGGCAGACTAGCATATATAGGCAGCAATAACATTCTGCTAGTAATTAGTTTTAGGCAACATACATTTTCAAATTCTTTTGTAGGGGGACAAGAGCAAAAGAAGTGAGTACAGCAGAAAAAGTGTCTGCAGACTGCAGCTTAGTAGCTATAGTAAGAAGGTTTTTAATCATATCTTAAGGGAAAATAATGTAGACTAACTTTATGTGGCTTGTTCAGCAAGGAGAGAGTGGATATCTAACAGGTTTAGAATAGAAATGGGGAGTAGGATTTTAAATATCTACCAGCATTTGGTAGAGAAAACCTTGTATAAGCTAGTACATCATTATCATCCCATTGGTAGATGCTGCCACCTAGTGGTAAGAGGGGATAACAAACAGAAGAGATAGGCAAAATCGTCTTAAGAAGCAATATATCCTAGGTTAAGAAAAATGGAGGTGGGAGAGACGTAAGGGGTCTGTGGTAGGCTGCTATAACACTCACACGGAAGGGCAGACTAGCTTATATAAGTAGCAATAAAATTCTGCTAGTAATTAGTTTTAGGCAACATACATTTTCAAATTCTTTTGTAGGGGGTCAAGAGCAAAAGAAGTGAGTATAGCAGAAAATGTGTCAGCAGACTGCAGCTTAGTAGCTATAGTAAGAAAGTATTTAATTATATTTTAAGGGAAAATAATGTAGACTAACTTTAAATGTGAGTACAGCAGAAAGTGTTAGCAGACTGTAATTTAGTAGCTATAGTATGAAGGCATTTAATTATATTTTAAGGGAAAATAATGTAGCCTGACTTTAAATGTGGGTTGCTTAGCAAGAAGGGGGAGGATATTTAACAAGTTAAGAAATGGGGAGTAGGATTTTAAATATCTACCAGCATTTGGTAGAGAAAACTTTGGGATAATAATGTTGTACTAGCTTATACATTGGTAGATGCTGCCACATAGTGGTAAAAAGGGATAACAAACAGAAGACATGGGCAAAATCATATTAAGAAGCAATATATCCTAGGGTAAAAAAATGGAGGGTGGGGGAGTCAAGGGGTCTGCGGTAGGCTTCTATAACTCTCACACAGAAGGGCAGACTAGCATATATAGGCAGCAATAACATTCTGCTAGTAATTAGTTTTAGGCAACACACATTTTCAAATTCTTTTGTAAGGGGGCAAGAGCAAAAGAAGTGAGTACAGCAGAAAAAGTGTCTGCAGACTGCAGCTTAGTAGCTATAGTAAGAAGGTACTTAATTATATTTTAAGGGAAAATAATGTAGACTAACTTTATGTGGGTTGTTTAGCAAGGAGAGAGTGAATATTTAATAGGTTTAAAAATGGGGAGTAGGATTTTAAACATCTACCAGCATTTGATAGAGAAAACTTTGTATAAGCTAGTACATCATTGTCATCCCATTGGTAGATGCTGCCACCTAGTGGTAAGAGGGGATAACAAACAGAAGAGATAGGCAAAATCATCTTAAGAAGCAATATATCCTAGGTTAAGAAAAATGGAGGTGGGATAGAGGCAAGTGGTCTGTGGTAGGCTGCTATAACTCTCACACAGAAGGGCAGACTAGCATATATGGGTAACAATAAAATTCTGCTAGTAATTAGATTTAGGCAACATACATTTTCAATTTATTTTGTAAGGGGGCAACAGCAAAAGAAGTGAGTACATCACAAAAAGTGTCTGCAGACTGCAGTTTAGTAGTTATAGTAAGAAGGTATTTAATTATATTTTAAGGGAAAATGATGTAGACCGACTTTAAATGTGGGTTGTTTAGCAAGGAGAGAGTGGATATCTAACAGGTTTAGAAATGGGGAGTAGGATTTTAAATATCTACCAGCATTTGGTAGAGAAAACTTTGTATAAGCTAGTACATCATTGTCATCCCATTGGTAGATGCTGCCACCTAGTGGTAAGAGGGGATAACAAACAGAAGAGATAGGCAAAATCATCTTAAGAAGCAATATATCCTAGATTAAGAAAAATGTAGGTGGGAGACAGGTAAGGGGTCTGTGGTAGGCTGCTATAACTCTCACATGGAAGGGCAGACCAGCATATATAAGTAGCAAAACAATTCTGCTAGTAATTAGTTGTAGGCAACATACATTTTCAAATTCTTTTGTAGGGGGGCAAGAGCAAAGGAAGTGAGTACAGCAAAAGTGTCAGCAGACTGCAGCTTAGTAGCTATAGTAAGAATGTTTTTAATTATATTTTAAGGGAAAATAATTAGACTAACTTTAAATGTGAGTAAGGCAGAAAAAGTGTCAGCAGACTGCAGTTTACTAGCTTTTGTAAGAAGGTATTTAATTATATTTTAAGGGAAAATAATTAGACTAACTTTAAACGTGAGTAAGGCAGAAAAAGTGTCAGCAGACTGCAGTTTACTAGCTATAGTAAGAAGATATTTAATTATATTTTAAGTGAAAATAATGTAGACTAACTTTAAATGTCAGTACAACAGAAAATGTGTCAGCAGACTGCAGTTTAGTAGCTAAAGTAAGAAGGTATTTAATTATATTTTAAGGGAAGATAATTTAAACTAACTTTAAATGTGGGTTATTTAGCAAAGAGGGAGTGGATATTTAACAGGTTTAGAAATGGGGAATAGGATTTTAAATATCTACCAGTATTTAGTAGAGAAAACTTTGGGATAATAATGTTGTACTAGCTTATACATTAGATGCTGCAACATTGTAGTAAAAGGGGATAACAAACAGAAGAGATTGGCAAAAATATCTTATGAAACAATATATCCTAGGTTAAGAAAAATGACGGGGGGTGAGAGGCAAGGGGTCGGCGGTAGGCTGCTATAACTCTCACACAGAAGGGCAGACTAGCATATAGAGGTAGCAATAAAATTCTGCTAGTAATTAGTTTTAGGCAACATACATTTTCAATTTATTTTGTAAGGGGCAACAGGAAAAGAAGTGAGTACATCAGAAAAAGTGTCTGCAGACTGCAGTTTAGTAGTTATAGTAAGAAGGTATTTAATTATATTTTAAGGGAAAATGATGTAGATCGACTTTAAATGTGGATTGTTTAGCAAGGAGAGAGTGGATATCTAACAGGTTCAGAAATGGGGTGTAGGTTTTTAAATATCTACCAGCATTTGGTAGAGAAAACTTTGTATAAGCTAATAATCATCCCATTGGTAGATGCTGCCACCTAGTGGTAAAAGGGGATAACAAACAGAAGAGATAGGCAAAATCATCTTAAAGGAGTACAACAGGTTTCTGTAATGTATTCCTCAACTTCACGGCCCTTTTCCTCTCCATTTACATTGTCCTCTGTAAAGCAACAACAATAAAGCATTTACAATTTTTAGAATTCCCCTTACTTCTTTAACAGAAGCCTACCTTCTCATACTGTAATGGTTTCACTTACAAAATGATTCTCTCACGTTTGAATAAAGCTTGCTGGAGTCGCCCAATTACTGACATCATCGAGGCCAGGCAGTGCAGCTACTTTTTTTTTTTTTTTTAATCAGTTCCCTCCTTCAAAGTGACATCACCACAGCTGTCATCTGATTCTAACTAAAATAATAAGACCCACCCATTCTGTGATGTCATGGCTCTTTTGTCCTTCCCCCAGCCTGAGTGCTCAAATACAAGTGCAGGAGGTAGGGTTAGGGTTGCCACCTTCCTTCACGGCTAAAACCGGAGCAAAGCCATGCCCCTCGCGTCACCAGTAACCCCGCCCACCCCAACCCCCTCTCCCGCCAACATACCTCCTATTTTGTGATGTCACAACAGCATCACTCAATGGGAACGCCCTCTTTTTTCGTTCCCGCTGCCTGCTTTTGGCTGATTTACTATGCTTTTCTGTAAAAAAAAGCATAGTAAATCAACGATTAAACTCCGATAGTCTGTTTCCTTTTTGAAACAGAATATCGGAGTTTGTACAGTGTTTTCCAGACTACCGGAGAATCAGTTTGATTTCCTGATAGTCCGGAAAAAAAACGGAGGGGTGGCAAGCCTAGGTAGGGTACTTCTTTTTAGTATTGTGTTTCCAGTACGCTGTATTTCCCTATTGGAACCTTGTGTGAGTCTCTTTCTACATCAGCTTCCCTCGTGAATTTATACTGGTAAGTATGACATTTTTTGTAGAAATACATTGTTTGACAGCAAAGTATCAGTATCTCTTTAATGTGGCATCTTTATTTCTCCTGGCTTTTCAGTCGCTGTGCTGCATAAGTTCACACGTGCATCCAAAAATCTTTAAACATTGCTTGTTTGGGTCCTGTTGATCAAACAACTGTTGTGGATACATGTATGCACTTGGTATTGAACTGCGGCGCTTTAGTACTGTACTTTTTTATATTTATTTGCCTTTGCTGCAGCATTCCAGCTGTTCCACATGGTGTCGGTTGCCAGTGGCAAGTATTACTATAAAGTTGTCTTCTTTCAGAAGTTATTTTCTCTAACTTTCCTAAAGAGCAGTACCACTGACTACCTTAAAGATTTCTTGTTCAATATGGGTAGTGGTTGCGCCATCTTGTAATCTGTTCAGTGAGAAGGTGTAATGAAAAAACTTGCTGTCCATTGTCTGATGCATTAGTCCCACTTCAATCTGCAAATTGGCACTGTTTTATTCCTTTAATGCCCTGTAATTCTTTTTTTTTTATGTAATTTCCTTTCCTGTGGCATTCCTTTGCCAGCTGTTCCATGTGGTCTTGGTTGCCAATAGCAACCGTTTTTCTTTATGGCCCTGTGATGTCTGAAGTTTTGTGTGTGCATGACTGTGCAGTTACGCACTTCCAAGACATTATTTTACACTCGCTTAGCTGTTTACTTTTGTTTTCTTATTTTATACTCGCTAAACAGCTTAGTGAGTGTAAAGTAATGGCTTGTTAGATCGTAATTGCACGCTCACACTGACAAACACTCCATTAAGTTGCTGTGCTTCTCCCATCGGTTATTTGCCACCTACAAATTTTTTTATCTAAAATATGTCTCTCTGCAGACATAAGGGTAGTGGGTTTTATCTTGTGTTGTTTGGGCAGTGATTGCAAGTGCGTGGGGAGAGAATTAAGTGTGTGTATGAATGTAGGAGTGCCTGCATGTGTGTATGACAGAGCGAACACTAAGGGAATGCATGGAGAGTGTGTGTATGAATGTAAAAGTGCCTGCATGTGTGTGAGAGAGCGAACAGTAAAGCAATGCATGGAGAGTGTGTGTATGAATGTAAAAGTGTCTGCGTGTGTGTATGAGAGAGCGATCAGTAAAGGAATGCATGGAGAGTGTGTGTATGACTTTTGAAGTGCCTGCGTGTGTGTATGAGAGAGCAATCAGTAAAGTAAGAAACTCCTGTTCATAAAAAGTAAAACGCACCATCTTAACACTTTTTATTTACATGTTGTTGTTTGTCTTTCGGCTTTTTCCCGGTAAGGGGTCACCACAGTGGAACTCCGATCCGCTAATGATTGGCAGTAGATTTTTATGAAATGCCTAGGTGCCAGCTCGACGCCCAACCTTCAATGAAGGCACGCCCATTTACGCACGCATGTCTTTCAAAAGCTACCCAACCACGGGGAGGACATGCAGACTCCACACAAAAGGCACTCCCAAGCCAAGCCAAGAATCGAACGAGAGAACCTCTTTCTGTGAGGTAAAAATGCTACCGCCATACCACTGCAGCATACTAACACTTTTTAAATTACTAATCTTAAAACCCTTAGGTTCATAGGTTCATAGGTTCATAGGTTCATACTAGGCTATCTGCCTGAGGGCATTTACAAGCCTAGCCCATCGTTTTGTGGCTTACGCCACCCCTTTAGTACGGGGAACTAAACCCATTATTTTGCTGTGCCTCTGTCGAGCAATGACACTGAGGTAATCCCTGGGGTATATCTGCGATCTCCCATCCATTGGTCAAGATTTCTCTTGAACAAGGCCAGTGAGGTGCTTAGAAAGGCAGTTATCATTTAAAGAGCTACCCATACAAGGGATTGTAACTTACCATGCCTGGGAAACATCTTACTACTTTTGCGTTTCAGTATGGTAACATGTTGTATATTGCCTTAACTTTATTTAGATTTGGTGACCCTTCCTTCCTTGAACATATATTACCATAAAACTCAAGAAATTATGCATTAAATTTGCATTTCAGTTTAATGTCAAAATTATTTGCATATTTGTAAAACTTGGCTTATAGAATCATTGTTTCTGTGTTTTGCCACAGGCTGCATCGTCAAAGAAAATGTTAACATTCAGAATGCCTGTGATAAAATATATTATACATCTGAAAATTTCTGCAACCGATCTTACAGCCCAAATTAAACTCATTTGCGATTAAAAATGTATTTGTTATTCTGTTCTTAGGATTCACTTCCATTTGGTAGTAACCTGCCTTCACATCCATTTTGCTAAAAACAGTAACACCATTCAACATAATGATAATGTCATCCAAGGTGCTTTCTCTCAGGATGGCTTTATTTACCATACATATATCAATGCTACAGTCATAGTGCAAGTGTGTTTTGGCATAGGCATGGTATGCAATGGCTAGCCATTCACTCCAACATCAAGAACTGACCAGCCATTGTCACAATAGCACAGGCATCTGGTATCCCACAGCAGTTCTATTAATTAAGTTTTGAATACTTCCAGATTGCCTTGCTCCCTAGCTACTCCTGGGAGATTATACCAGCCTGCTGAATCCATCTTTGAGAATGCATGTTTTCCTGTGGTTGTCTTGAAACATGGTCTGATAAGTATTAAGCCATCTTCCTGGCTGTCTCTCAGATAAGAGTTTGGTTAATATGTAGTTTGGATTTTAGAGGTATACAAAGTCCCATTTTAATAATTTCTGTATCTTTGAACCAAGTAGAAAGGTTTTTCTTTCATTGATGGGTAGTTACTTGAAGCATTGGAGGAAATAGCAGAGATGCATATCTGGTTCTGCAAGTAATTCAAATCTACAGATCTTTGTAAAAGTAACAGTACAAGTGTTATCTGTATTTGTGTTAGAGTGAAGAGCTATTAAAGGGAGCCCATGCTCAGCTTTTGGAATAAGTATGTTTATAGCTTTGGTTGTGCACATGCTGGAGGTGAGAAGGTATGAGAGCTTGTAGCATAAATTTAGTTATTTAAGGTTCCGCTGATATTATCTGTATGGTTTGTTAATAAGAGAGTAGGGTCCAATGTGATCCTGGATATTTTTTGCTCTGTTACTACAGGTAGCATATTGCCTGATGTGTCAGTTATTGTCAGGTGCAGAGTTTTAGCAAGCTATTATGGGGTGCCAAAGAACACTACATTTGATTTTCTCGGACTAATAATCAGCATATTATCATGTGTGCATTGGCAGATCCTTGCAAAACTTATTCTGAGTTTTTGCATAGGGTGTTAGTGTTTTTACTTAATTTTAACATCAGATGATAATCAGCATTCATTCCTATATTGAGCTGTGATTTCTTGTGCCACAGATGATGACCTGTAGCTTGCTCAGATATGGTAAGGGACACTCTCCAGTTATTTGCATGTGGGTAAATGCCTGGGTGTCATCCAGTTTGAAAAATATTGAAGAATACTTGCTGCTAATCAAGACTGAGACACATTTCCACCTTGTGTCCCATTCTCTTGTGCCTCATGGTCTACATGTGTGCAAGGCAATTTAGCCTTGCACTGACAGAGTGCATTCTGTGACTTTAAACCATGTCTGTGTAATGTCACAAATCTGATGTTTCTGTATTCTCTACAGAGCTTGTAGGTTGCGCAGTTTCTTCTGAATTCCTTCTGATTGTATTTGCATTGCCATTATTTTTGTCACTGTCTTGATGTGAAATCTGTTTTCAATGTGTAATTGTTTTGTTTTGCATATGGTCATCAGTGATTGTGCTACAGCACTTGAAATCAGTGGTAGCAGCACATCAGTGAGTATATTTGCTTTTTATGCATATGGCTGTGGGTTCTACTACCACAACTTACAGATGGATAGGAAATCGTAAGTTGTACCAATAATGTTGGGTGCTGTAGTCATGACTGTCTTAGTTTCTTTGGTTTGCCATCCATTCCCTATTGCAATGTTATTTTTTTACTGTAACTTGGCAATGTATTCATCAAAGGCAGTAGGCACACAATCTGTAGATGAAACATTGAATTGAACATTGCAATGGATAATTCAGATCTGCCTTATGCAAGATATGCAAGGCAGCAGTTAAGGGACTACAGTACAAGGTCAGACCATTGAGATGGCACCATTTTGAGCTTTTACCCCGGGATGCCGCTGGAAACGTTCATAGTGTGCCCAGTCAAACTAACCAGGTAAACAACCGGATAACAAAATATTTACTGCAACTTGCTAAGAAAGAGCAAACCTCTACAGGTAGCCAGTAAAGTGAATCAAACCAAACAGCCAGAGAATCATGGAAATGTATTTATACAGGAAAAAATCTTAATTACATCTGGTAACAGGTCATGTTACATTTCAATATGTTCATTTTATTCAGTAGTAGTATAGTAATACCGATGTTTGGAAACACAGAAATTTGATATGTATACTTGTACATTCTGCACGGCAAATGATGCTTAGGTGGTGTATCGCTTGCATACTTCTCTGTTGTATTCGCACCAGATACTGCTAGTGTGCAGTGCAGGACTAGAAAGATTAAAACATTACCCTGGTATCAGAGGTGGCAGTGCAACATATTCATAGTGGCTTAACATGAGAGTAGCTCTAAGCAAGCACCATGTGAAACCTGAACAAGCACCTAGAATTATTCAGTGCAGCTTCCACACCTTAAGTCTGAAAATGAATTCACATACTCACATGAACAGGAGTAGCTGCATATTGATGGCTAAAGGTGTATGGGCATGTCGGGTGGTTACTACACTGCAAAAGTGGTATGTAATAGTGGAGATATTTGGAAGGCATGAGCAAGCACACCAGTATATTAAAGCCATAGCACCAATTGAACTGGTGGCTGGCAAATAGATTTAGTAAGGGATTTTGTCCATGCACAAATATTTCAACAGTAATTCTTTGCAGTGGCATCCATTATCTGATTCAAGGTAAATTAACCTTGATGTCCTTTATTAAAAAAAAAAAAATCAATAAAAAATTTACTTTGTTATAAGTGACTTCTGGACACAAGAAAAAGGAAGGGGGAAATATAGCAATGTGGTTTGTATGTACAAAGATAAATCCAGGGACACTGCAAAAGTTTTTTTTTTTGCAAACCAACCAGTGGAGTAAAAACATATGAAGGCAAACACTGCATACCAACACACTTTGCACATGTAAATATCAATTTTGAACAAGGTGGAAGCATGAAGTGATACCTTAACACTTAAATTAATAAAGCTCTAAACTGGTTAATAGTATAAATGTTATATTCTTTAGCTCCTTGGTGCAAGACCTTACTGGATGTGAATGCAGTCAAGTAAGTCCTTGGCTATAGTGCAGCAAAAAAAATGTCCCCTCTAACAAAGGAAATGCTAGAGCAAAGATTAAATTACATGAGTCAAGTACCCTGCTGAGATCTGCCAATCAATGGAATTACCAGGTCAAATTACCCTCAGGACTTTGACAGCTAGGGAAGCTAAGTGTTATGGGAGAGGGGAGAAGTAAATGGACTGGAATTTATTGTCTCACGAATTAGTGCCATTTAAACTAAATTAGAAAAAAAGTCAGCAGTAAACAGAACTTTGAGTGTCTTCTGTGGCATTTGCACTGTTTCTGTTTTAAGTAGTCATTCAGCAGCAGGGAATGTTACTTACACTGTTCTATTTTACTCAGTACTTTGTACGCATGCAGCATCTATGAAATGACAGGAACTTTAGGCAAATGGAGGCCTGCATGATGTAACATTTTTGAGCCGAACAATGATTTCTGGGATACTGAATGGCAACCTGATTTATCCAAACCACGTCAATATGCCAGCCTCCAGGTGGTCAGACAGCAGCGGCCTTAGGTCAACTGGTGCCCTAGGCAAAAGGGCTCCATGGCGCCCCCACCACACTACCTGGTGCCCCCATCCTGGTCTAATTACATCAAAAAAAATTCTAGAAAAGTGCCCCTGCTAGACCGGCGCCCTAGGCGGCCGCTTAGTTGGTCTATGCCTAAGGCCGGCTATGTGGTCAGAGTCTGGAATTACATATAAAAGTATTTAAAATCCTGTAAATAATCCCAGAGTGATGTTGAAGTGTAGGAAACATCATGCCATGATGTTTTAAACATGTTTTTTGAGTCTTTGGGTGCGGTACTCCTTTAAGAAGCAATGTACCTTAGGTTAAGAAAAATGGAGGTGGGAGAGAGGTAAGGGGGTCTGTGGTAGGCTGCTATAACTCTCACATGGAAGGGCAGACTAGTATATATAAGTAGCAAAACAATTCTGCTAGTAATTAGTTTTAGGCAACATACATTTTCAAATTCTTTTGTAGGGGGGCAAGAGCAAAAGAAGTGAGTACAGCAGAAAAAGTGTCAGCAGACTCCAGTTTAGTAGCTATAGTAAGAAGGTATTTAATTATATTTTTATGGGAAAATAATGTAGACTAACTTTAAATGTGAGTACAGCAGAAAGTGTTAGCAGACTGTAATTTAGTAGCTATAGTAAGAAGGTATTTAATTATATTTTATGGGAAAATGATGTAGACAGACTTTAAATGTGGGTTGTTTAGCAAGGAGAGAGTGGATATCTAACAGGTTTAGAAATGGGGAGTAGGATTTTAAATATCTACCAGCATTTGGCAGAGAAAACTTTGTATAAGCTAGTACATCATTATCATCCCATTGGTAGATGCTGCCACCTAGTGGTAAAAGGGGATAAGAAACAGAAGAGATAGGCAAAATCATCTTAAGAAGCAATATATCCTAGGTTAAGAAAAATGGAGGGGGGGAGACAAGGGGTCTGCGGTAGGCTGCTATAACTCTCACATGGAAGGGCAGACTAGCATATATAAGTAGCAAAACAATTCTGCTAGTAATTAGTTGTAGGCAACATACCTTTTCAAATTCTTTTGTAAGGGGGCAAGAGCAAAAGAAGTGAGTACAGCAGAAAAAGTGTCAGCAGACTGCAGTTTAGTAGCTATAGTAAGAAGGTATTTAATTATATTTTATGGGAAAATAATGTAGACTAACTTTAAATCTGAGTGCAGCAGAACAAGTGTCAGCAGACTGCAGTTTAGTAGATATAGTATAAAGGTATTTAATTATATTTTAAGGGAAAATAATGTAAACTAACTTTACATGTGGGTTGTTTAGCAAGGAGGGAGTAGATATTTAATAGGCTTAGAAATGGGGAGTAGGATTTTGACTATCTACCAGCATTTGATAGAGGAAACTTTGGGATAATAATGTTGCACTAGCTTATACATTAGTAGATGCTGCCACCTAGTGGTAGAAGGGGATAACAAACAGAAGATATGGGCAAAATCCTCTTAAGAAGCAATATATCCTAGGTTAAGAAAAATGGAGGGGTGAGAAAACAAATGGGTCTGTGGTAGTCTGTTATAACTCTCACACGGAAGGGCAGACTAGCATATATAGGCAACAAAAAAATTCTGCTAGTAATTTTTTTTAGGCAACATACATTCTTTTGCAGGGGGGGGCAAGAGCAAAAGAAGTGTGTACAGCACAAAATATGTCAGCAGACTGCAGCTTAGTAACTTTGGGATAATAATGTTGTACTAGCTTATACATTGGTAGATGCTGCCACATAGTGGTAAAAAAGGATAACAAACAGAAGAGATGGGCAAAATCGTCTTAAGAAGGAATATATCCTAAGTTAAGAAAAATGGAGGAGGGAAGAAACAAGGGGTCTGCGGTAGGCTGCTATAACTCTCACACAGAAGGGCAGACTAGCATATATAGGCAGCAATAACATTCTGCTAGTAATTAGTTTTAGGCAACATACATTTTCAAATTCTTTTGTAGGGGGGCAAGAGCAAAAGAAGTGAGTACAGCAGAAAAAGTGTCAGCAGACTGCAGCTTAGTAGCTATAGTAAGAAGGTTTTTAATCATATCTTAAGGGAAAATAATGTAGACTAACTTTAAATGTGGGTTGTTTAGCAAGGAGGGAGTGGATATTTAACAGGTTTAGAAATGGGGGAGTAGGATTTTAAATATCTACCAGCATTTGGTAGAGAAAACTTTGGGGATAATAATGTTGTACTAGCTTATACATTAGTAGATGCTGCCACCTAGTGGTAGAAGGGGATAACAAACAGAAGAGATGGTCAAAATTGTCTTAAGAAGCAATATATCCTAGGTTAAGAAAAATGGAGGGGGAGAAAACAAAGGGGTCTGCGGTAGGGTGCTATAACTCTCACACGAAAGAGCAGACTAGCATATATAGGCAGAAAAAAAATTCTGCTAGTAATTCGTTTTAGGCAACATACATTTATTTATTTTACATTTGTTGACCGGGCTAGTCTGGCTGGATACATGTCCATGTTCAGCAGAGGCCCGAGGAGAAAAGCTCCACTATATACTGGTACATTACATAAAATACATCACTGTAAGATACAAATTATAAGGATGTAAATAACTATTTGAATGCAGGATAGTCACAATACAGAAGCATTTTTACAGAAATGTAAAATTCTTAAAATACTGTGTGGATTCCTATTCCCATATTATTAGCAAAAGCAGGAGTAGTAATATTGAAAAGAGAGAAGGTGGTAACACACACAAAGGTCTATACAATATAAACAGTATTAATAGTTATGATAAAACATTTGTGCCAGGGCACAAGTTTTAAGAAATAGATTTGCACAGCAGGGAGCAACATGTAGGTTTAAGTGAGAGGAGAGATGACAGGTTGCAGTAGTGTATCAAGTAAAGAGAAGAGACGTTATAGGAAAAGTAATATCTAAGTGGATACTAGGTAATATCTAAGTGGATACTAAGTAATATCTAAGTGGATACTAGGTGAGCTACAGAGGAGGACTGAATACTAGTAGTGGAGACAAAGTAGAAAAGTAATGGAGAGAGCTGTAAAGAGAGTTGGGTGCTGAGGTCAGTCAGGATTAGAGCAAGGGCATAGCCAGTTAGATTTGAAATGGTTCCTTAGTTGTTTCTTGAAAAGTTTTGATGAGCCTAGGGAGGTCAGTTCTATGGGAAGTTTATTCCAGTATGAGCCAACAACATTTGTAAACAAGGAGTCACCAGCTCTATTGTGTGATTTGAGAGTGGTGACTAGCAGTTTGTTTGCTGAGCGGAGGGAAGTAAGATTCCTGTAAGGGGTGACAAGGTTATTAAGTATTGGGGTATTATTAGGGTAATGGATAATTTTATAGGTGATAACTAATTGATGGAGGAGAATAAGATTTTGAAGTTCAAGCCAGTCGAGTTTTTTGAGATTAACACAATGATGGGTATGAAATGGGGAACCTGTGGCAAGTCTGGCAATGCTATGGTAGGCTGTGGCAAGATTCCGAAGGTTAGATTTTGAAAAGTTGATAAAGGATGGGGAGGCATACAATAATGTAGAGATGAGATGAGTTTGGGCTAGAGACACCCTGCTAGTTGGTGTAAGAAAGGGCTTGAGTCTATAGAGGGCACCTATCTTTTTATTAACAGCTTTGATGGTTAGGGCAATGTGGCAATCAAAGTTTAGTTGATTATCTATTGTAAAGCCTAGTAGTTTAGTGGAATAATCAGGTGTAATGATAGTGCTGTTGTCAGACACAATAGAGAAGGATAAGGGGGCAGACTTAAGGGTAGGTGAGAAAAGTAATATTTTTTGGGGGGGGGTTGAGGAGGAGACAGATATGTTGGAACCATTTTTCTGCTGCTGTGAAGACATTTTGGGTGGAAGAATGGAGTTCAGCTGGAGATACAGCAGAACAGATGAGAGTTGAATCATCTGCATACTGAATACATGTGGATGTTGGGAGTGAAATAGGTTATTTATAAATATGGAGAAAAGAAGGGGACCTAGGATGGATCCTTGAGGGACACCGATAGTGACTGGGAGCTGAGAGGATAGATGGCTGGTCCAAAGCACTGCTTGTTTTCTATCTTTCAAGTAAGAGTTAAACCAGTGCAATGCCAAAGAGTAAAGTGAGAGAGATTTCAAAGTGTCTAGCAGAAGTTGATGGTTCACCATATCAAAGGCTTTAGAGAGGTCAAGGAATAAAGCAGAGGAGAAAAGGTTGTTATTGCGATTTTTGTTGATATTGTCTGTGAAGGAGAGAAGAGCAGTGGAAGTGCTATGGAAAGGTCTAAAGCCATGTTGGGAGTCTGCAAGTAGGCTATTATGTAAGAGATGATTTAAAAGTTGTTGGTGTATACAACGTTCCATAATTTTAGATAGTGGTGATAGAAGGGCTATGGGATGGAAATTGGTAAGTTCATTAGTGTTTCCTCCTTTATGCAGGGGAATGATGTGTGAGACCTTCCAGAGGGAAGGAATAGTAGATTTGGTTATTGTTCTGTTAATTAAGATGGAGACTGGGTGTGCTAGTTCTGCTGCTGCTAGTTGCAGATATTCGGCTGGTAGTTTGTCGACTGATGGAGTGCATGGTTTAAGTTTTGAGAGTAATTTACGTATATAGGTTGTGGAGACTGTACTAAATTTTAGAGTGGGGGTGTTTATTTGAGGAGAGGTCTTTTGAAGGGAAGTGGGGGGAGCCATGGTGTTTGCTAGAGAGGTGACTGTTTCAGAGAAGAAGTTGTCGAATGTATTGGCAATTATGTTGGGAGGGGTCTGAGCTAGGTTAGTTGGAGTAGGTGTTTTGGTATTCCCTGGATGGAGCAGTTTATTGATTCCTGACCAGAATTTTTTGGGGTTAAGATTTTGATTTTGTTGATATTGAAGGTAATAATTTTTTTTATCAAGATAGGTGAGTTTTTTTGTAATATTTCTAAGGTGTTTGAAGTTTTAATGGTCAGTTGGGTTTTTTGTAGCTCTCCATTTTGACTGTAGTTTGTTTCTTAATAGCATAGTTTGCTTTGTTTCTTTAGAAAGCCAAGGGGCAGCTTTGGATCCTGTTCTAATTAAGCGAGGGGGGGCATGACGGTCAAGAATTTGGAGAAATGTGTTGTTGAAAAGGGTAACTGCTTCATCTAGGGGGAGGTGTTTTAGAGCTGACCAGTTGAACTCTTTGAGTTCATTACGGAAAGTAGGAAGGTTAAAGTTTTTTTTGTTATGTATAGTACGATAGCTAGCCTGTTTGAGATTGTTATTTTTTTGTTTAGTGATGTAGGTGAGGAGATGGTCGCTGATATTGTCTGGGAGTGTTCCAGTTTTATACAAGAGGCGATTATTGTTGACTAATATCCAGTCCAGGATGGCTTGTTTATTGGTAGTTTTGTGTATCCTATTTGGGGAGTTTATGGTTTGTTGAAAATTAAAGAGGTTGAGGTGATAGGTGGGTTTTGGTGTTATGCAGGAGTTCCAATCAATATTAAAGTCTCCTAATATTATGGTTTCCTGAGGAAAGTTACAGGAGAGCCAGCTAAGAATGTTTTCAAGTGTATTTAAGTTGTTGCCAGGGAGATATAGGAAGATATTATATATATGGCTTTGCTTTTATTTATTTGGAATTTGCTGCAGAGTATTTCAGCATTGGCAGGGGAGGGAGGCAGGGAGTCGATTGAGGACACCTGCAGTTCAGATTTATAGAGTAAGGCAACTCCCCCACCCTTTTTGTTTAGACGATCCTGCCTTAAAATGCTATATCCAGGTGGGGTAATTTCATTGTCTTTGGTACCTGGTTTAAGCCAGGTTTCAGTAAGACAGAGGATATCAAATGCGTAGAGGTCAATTAAAGCATGGAGTTGTGTGATTTTGTTGTTAATGCTACAAATGTTTAGGTGCGCTATTGTATGAGAGTTAGAAGAGAAAGGTGAACTCAAGAGGTTAGTAGTTTGGTTAGCGAGGGAGTGGTGGAGGGAATTTTCAGGGCCAGGGTTGGGGTGAATGTCCCCGTGTAACAGTAGGAGTGTTTGTGGGAGTGGACGTGCTTTTGAGTTTTTAAAGGGTATTAGGTAGAACTTTTTTGTTGTGTGATACCTGTTATGGAGTATTCTGTGATAGTGAGGGGTAAGGAAAGGGCAGGTAGACAGGAGGTTAATATAGGTTTGTTCAGATTGAGGTAGGACAGTGGTAGTGTGTTTAGATATATTAGGAGATCTGCTAAGGGTAAGATACTCGTAGGAAGTAAGGGTATAGTATAAAAGAAGGATGTTAAGGAGTAGCAGTGAGTAAAGTAGTTTAAAAGTGAAGGGCGTATTAAGTTTGTTGAGCTTAGCAAGGTTGGAAATTAGTAGTAATTAGGATGGTAGGGGATGAGTGTGGCTGTAGTACAGGAGTGGAGAGTCAGTTGGTGTGAACGAGGCAGGAAAATGTGATTGGAGGTGAGAATGTTGGGGGTGTGGCCTAACAAGTATAAGGTTAGGGTCACTGGGGGTGGGTGGGAATTGGGGGTAGGGTAGGGGAGCGGAGTGAGCCCGCAGGGCGAACAGAGCGGGAAGAGCCAAGTGAAGGAGAAAGAGTGGGAAAACAATCAGTAGGGAGAACAGAAGGTAAGTTTGCTGAGATGTGTAGTAGGTTGAGAGATTGACAGAGAAGTACAGTTGTAGGTAGGGATATAGAAGAATGACAGTAGGAGAAGATAGTAGGTTGTGAGAGGGATAGAGATGGGTGTTTGCTGAGTGAAAAGAAACTGTGGAAAGGTAGTCCTGAGAGAGACAGTAGGGGAGAGGGCAGTAGAAGAGGAGCAATGGAACTAAGTAGGTAAGATGAGGAGGCGAGTGGCAGGAGAAGCAGGGACAGTAGGAAGGTAGAGGAGTGCCACCTAGTGGGCAGTTAGATAGAAGCAACACAGTCTCAATATCCAGTTAGGGGGAGAGAGCTTATTGTAAGACAGTAAAAGTGTAGAAATACGTAGGGAGGGCAGGGTTGATCAAAAGACAAGAAAATGGGTGGAATGGGGGAGTTTTGGCTGCAGGCTAACCTGGCAGGGAAGCACGCTGCGACCTACTAGTAATTATCTACTACCTGAAATCTTTACAAGGTTAGGACTAACACATACTTTCAAAGAAAGTTCCTTGCTGGGAGTAGATGGGAGTTTAAATTGGTTTAAGAATGTCCTTGGTTGTGGTTTCTTTAGTGTGGCCTTCCGGTAGGGAGCATTCAGAAGGGTAGAGCAGGATGGGCAGGATCACAAGCTGGAACATGCAAAGGAAAGAGAGAGAGATAAAAACAAATAATTATGTAACTGAGTAAAATGTTATGTAGCAGGCAGACAAGAGTCAAGGATGTACAAACATACAGTATTAACAGTACAAGATACTTTCTAAATAGGAAATAGGAGTATAGCAGCACAGATGAAATTATGTTAAATTCTATCAAAATATGATAAACTCTATCAGATTGCAGGTGTAACTACATAGAATTTCACTAGTTATATCACAGGTTAGCAATTAATGAATTGGATAATGCAGCACAAATGAGAATAAGTTAAAGCTCTATCAAGTTCCAGTGTATCACAAAATAGGTTTTCACACAGTTAACATACAAATATCACTTAATAAGGTTGCACAGGTTTGCTAAATAATGAATCTGGATATAGCAGCACAGAAGGACGTAGGTTAGGACGCTATCAATATATCCAACAGGAGATGGGAAAATAAAATAAGCTCCACAGAGCAGTTTACAGGGACATCGAGCAAAAACACAAAGTAGTTGAGCAGTAATCAATACATTCTATTGCATCTATTTTCAAATTCTTTTGTAGGGGGGGCAAGAGCAAAAGAAGTGAGTACAACAGAAAATAAGTCAGCAGACTGCAGTTTTAGTAGCTATTGTAAGAAAGTATTTATATTTTAAGGGAAAATAATGTAGACTAACTTTAAATGTGGGTTGTTTAGCAAGAAGGGAGTGGATATTTGACAAGATTAGAAACGGGGAGTAGGATTTTAAATATTTACCAGCATTTGGTAGAGAAAACCTTGGGATAATAATGTTGTACTAGCTTATACATTGGTAGATGCTGCCACATAGTGGTAAAAAAGGATAACAAACAGAAGAGATGGGCAAAATTGTCTTAAGAAGGAATATATCCTAAGTTAAGAAAAATGGAGGGGGGAAAGAAACAAGGGGTCTGCGGTAGACTGCTATAAGTCTCACACGGAAGGGCAGACTAGCATATATAGGCAGCAATAACATTCTGCTAGTGATTAGTTTTAGGCAACATACATTTTCAAATTCTTTTGTAAGGGGGCAAGAGCAAAAGAAGTGAGTACAGCAGAAAAAGTGTCAGCAGACTGCAGCTTAGTAGCTATAGTAAGAAAGTATTTAATTATATTTTAATGGAAAATAATGTAGACTAACTTTAATTGTGGGTTGTTTAGCAAGGAAGGAGTGGATATTTAACAGGTTTAGAAATGTGGAGTAGGATTTTAAACATCTACCAGCATTCGGTAGAGAAAGCTTTGGGATAATATTGTTGACTTAGCTTATACATTGGTAGATGTTGCCACCTCATGGTAAAATGGGATAAGAACCAGACGAGATAAGCAAAATCATCTTAAGAAGCAATATATCCTAGGTTAAGAAAAACTGAGGGGGGAGAGAGGCAAGGGGTCTGTGGTAGGCTGCTATAAGTCTCACACAGAAGGGCAGACTAGCATATATAGGTAACAATAAAATTCTGTTAGTAATTAGATTTAGGCAACGTACATTTTCAAAGTCTTTTGTAAGGGGGGCAAGAGCAAAAAAAGTGAGTACAGCAGAAAAAGTGTCAGCAGACTGCTGTTTAGTAGTTATAGTAAGAAGGTATTTAATTATATTTTAAGGGAAAATAATTAGACTAACTTTAAATGTGAGTAAAGCAGAAAAAGTGTCAGCAGACTGCAGTTTGCTAGCTTTAATAAAAATGTCCACGAATAAAATACCCTAAAGAAGCCAAGAGCACATAGATGACCAGGTAGGCTGCCTTAATAAAGGTACAGCGGGATGTTGGCGAAGAAGCTGGGCTTGAGAATGGCTGTGTATACCCGACCACTTGTGGTTGAAGGCTGAGTAAAGCCTGAGTACAGCCTTTAGAAAAGCTTCGTATACAGGTCGTAGTTCCAGCTGGTCAGGTCGCCTGGTGAGAGGAACTGCTAGTGTGGCAGCTGGAAATCAAAGATGAAACACACAGAAAAAACAGGCAAAACAACGTACATGTGGTTCGGCTAAAGTGCTCTGCTCGCCGTGGTGGCAAAAAATCAACGTAGTCGAAGTTCAGATTCTAGAAGGTCATACTTTATTGATGTAAAAAGTACCAGAAGTACAATCACCATCAAAGCATAGTTCCTTAATGGAAAGAGTGATGACATTGTGATCTGTAGTGAGAGTAGGGAACAGGTGGAGGAGACCCTGGAGAGATGGAGATATGCTCTAGAGAGAAGAGGAATGAAGGTCAGCAGGACTAAGACAGAATATATGTGTGTGAATGAGAGGGAGGATAGAGGAATGGTGAGGATGCAAGGAGTAGAGGTGGCGAAGGTGGATGAGTTTAAATACTTGGGGTCAATAGTTCAGAGTAACGGTGAGTGTGGAAGAGAAGTGAAGAAGAGAGTACAGGCAGGATGGAGTGGGTGGAGAAGAGAGTCAGGAGTGATTTGTGACAGACAAGTACCTCTAACAGTGAAAGGGAAGATCTACAAGAGGGTAGTGAGACCAGCTATGTTATATGGGTTGGAGACAGTGGCATTGACAAAAAAGCAGGAGTCTGAGCTGGATGTGGCAGAGTTAAAGATGTTAAGATTTGCACTGGGTGTGACGAGGGTGGACAGGATTAGGAATAAGTATATTAGGGTCAGCCCAGGTTGGAAGGTTTGGAGACAAAGCCAGAGAGGCACGATTACGTTGGTTTGGACATGTGCTGAGAAGGGATGTGGAATATACTGGGAAAAAGATGCTAAGGATGAAGCTACCAGGTAACAGGAAAAGAGGAAGGCCTAAGATAAGGTTTATGGATGTGGTGAGAGAGGACATGCAGGTGGTTGGTGTGGCAGAGCAAGATGCAGAGGACAAAAAGAAATAGAAACAGGTGATCTGCTGTGGCGACCCCTAATGGGAACAGCCGAAAGAAGATGCTGATGATGAGTAAGAAGGTATTTAATTATATTTTAAGGGAAAAGAATGAAGGCTAACTTTAAATGTGAGTACAACAGAAAAAGTGTCAGCAGACTGCAGTTTAGTAGCTATAGTAAGAAGGAATTTAATTATATTTTACGGGAAAATGATGTAGACCAACTTTAAATGTGGGTTGTTTAGGAGAGAGGGGATATCTAACAGGTTTAGAAATGGGAAGTAGGGTTTTAAATATCTACTAGCATTTGGTAGAGAAAACTTTGTATAAGCTAGTTCATCATTATCATCCCATTGGTAGATACTGCCACCTAGTGGTAAGAGGGGATAACAAACAGAAGAGATAGGCAAAATCATCTTAAGAAGCAATATATCCTAGATTAAGAAAAATGGAGGGGGGGGGGACAAGGGGTCTGCGGTAGGCTGCTATAACTCTCTCAGGGAAGGGCAGGCTAGCATATATGGGTAGCAATAAAATTCTGCTAGTAATTAGTTTTAGGCAACATACATCTTCTAATTCTTTTTGTAGGCGGGCAAGAGTAAAAGAAGTGAGTACAGCAGGAAAAGTGTCAGCAGACTGCAGTTTGGTAGCTAAAGTAAGAAGGTATTTAATTATATTTTACGGGAAAATGATGTAGACCAACTTTAAATATGGGTTGTTTAGCAAGGAGAGAGTGGATATCTAACAGGTTTAGAAATGGGGAGTAGGATTTTAAATATCTACCAGCATTTGATAGACAAAACCTTGTATAAGCTAGTACATCATTATCATCCCATTGGTAGATGCTGCCACCTAGTGGTAAAAGGGGATAACAAACAGAAGAGATAGGCAAAATCGTCTTAAGAAGCAATATATCCTAGGTTAAGAAAAATGGAGGTGGGAGAGAGGTAAGGGGTCTGTGGTAGGCTGCTATAACTCTCACATGGAAGGGCAGACTAGCATATATAAGTAGAAAACAATTCTGCTAGTAATTAGTTTTAGGCAACATACATTTTCAAATTCTTTTGTAGGGGGCAAGAGCAAAAGAAGTGAGTACAGCAGAAAATATGTCAGCAGACTGCAGCTTAGTAGCTATAGTAAGAAAGTATTTAATTATATTTTAAGGGAAAATAATGTAGACTAACTTTAAATGTGAGTACAGCAGAATGTATTAGCAGACTACAGTTTAGTAGCTATAGTGAGAAGGTATTTAGTTATAATTTAAGGGAAAATAATGTAGGCTAACTTTAATTCTGAGTGTTGCAGAAAAAAGTGTCAGCAGACTGCAGTTTAGTAGATATAGTATAAAGGTATTTAATTATATTTTAAGGGAAAATAATGCAGACTAACTTTAAATGTGAGTACAGCAAAAAAAGTGTCAGCAGACTGCAGTTTAGTAGCTATAGTAAGAAGGTATTTAATTATTTTTTAAGGGAAAATAATGTAGACCAACTTTAAATGTGGGTTGTTTAGCAAGCAGGGAGTAGATATTTAATTGGTTTAGAAATGGGGAGTAGGATTTTAAATATCTACCAGCATTTGGAAGAGAAAACTTTGGGATAATAATGTTGTACTAGCTTATACATTAGTAGATGCTGCCACCTAGTGGTAGAAGGGGATAACAAAAAGAAGAGATGGGCAAAATCGTCTTAAGCAATATATCCTAGGTTAAGAAAAATGGAGGGGGAGAAAACAAAGGAGTCTGCGGTAGGGTGCTATAACTCTCACACAGAAGGGCAGACTAGCATATACAGGCAGCACAATAATTCTGCTAGTAATTAGTTTTAGGCAACACACATTTTCAAATTCTTTTGTAGGGGGGGCAAGAGCAAAAGAAGTGAGTACAGCAGAAAAAGTGTCAGCAGACTGCAGCTTAGTAGCTATAGTAAGAAGGTACTTAATTATATTTTAATGGAAAATAATGTAGACTAACTTTAATTGTGGGTTGTTTAGCAAGGAGGGAGTGGATATTTTAACAGGTTTAGAAATGGGGAGTAGGATTTTAAACATCTACCAGCATTTGGTAGAGAAAACTTTGGGATAATAATGTTGACTTAGCTTATACATTGGTAGATGTTGCCACCTCGTGGTAAAATGGGATAAGAACCAGAAGAGATAAGCAAAATCATCTTAAGAAGCAATATATCCTAGGTTAAGAAAAACTGAGGGCGGAGAGAGGCAAGGGGTCTGCGGTAGGCTGCTATAAGTCTCACACAGGAGGGCAGACTAGCATATATAGGTAGCAATAAAATTCTGCTCGTAATTAGTTTTAGGCAACATACATCTTCAAATTCTTTTGTAGGGGGGCAAGAGCAAAAGAAGTGAGTACAGCAGGAAAAGTGTCTGCAGACTGTAGTTTAGTAGCTACGGTAAGAAGGTATTTAATTATATTTTAAGGGAAAATGATGTAGACCGACTTTAAATGTGGGTTGTTTAGCAAGGAGAGAGTGGATATCTAACAGGTTTAGAAATGGGGAGTAGGATTTTAAATAACTACCAGCATTTTGTAGAGAAATCTTTAGGATAATAATGTTGTACTAGCTTATACATTGGTAAATGCTGCCACAGAGTGGTAAAAGGAGATAATGAACAGAAGAAATGGGCAAAATCATCTTAAGAAGCAATGTATCCTAGGTTAAGAAAAATGGAGGGGGGGGGACTCAAGGCATCTGCGGTAGGCTGCTATAACACTCACACAGAAGGGCAGACTAGCATATATAGGTAGCAATAAAACTCTGCTAGTAATTATAAAAAATCCAAACGCAGATAAATACACCAGCAGAAGCAGGAATCAGCGTAAATAAAATAAATGTATGTAACACAGTCACCATATACGCTGTTCCAAACGGCAATAAAACGTCTTCACAGTAGAAGTAACAAGGTATGTAACCACCAGATATATCAGGAACAAGTTGTTAAAATAGAGAGTTTCTTTTATTTGATACAAAAGTAAGCGCTTTCGCCAACAGGCTTCTTCAGACTTAGATAAAAATTACACAAATTGAAGCTCTTTAAAAAGACTGTCATTGATACTGATTGGTTACAAAATCAGCAAAATTGCGCTTAAAAATTTAAAGTAAAACTCACTGAATTTAACATGCATAATAATTTAGATACTCCATTCAATAGAAATGCATAGCTACTTCTCAGTTAAGTAATATCGGGTATCACAAACAAATCGTAATACTATGACATAATAAAATAACCCTGTAAACAAATATGTGCAACTTCATAAAATACTTATAAAGTATATATAAATCTAACAAACTTAAAACCTAAAAGACCTTGTGGACTGACCTCTCATAATAAATCGAGACACAATCCACCTAAAATCTCAAAACTGTATTCAAAAACCAGATTAATTCAAGCAAGGGACCTAAATAGAGAAAATTCTTAGTATCTAACATGCAAAATGTACCATCTAACTTCATACATTAAAAGCGTTCGTGCTAGATACAAATATACAAAACCAAGAACAAGCCTTCAACACTTCATTGATACGTATTGTTAAAGAGTGTTTAGGTTACGTCTAACAAATCAAACTGCTTGCCTATAACAAACATATAGTTACTTATGTCTACATATTCTCCTCTTTTTGAGAAACGGTTTGATTTGGACCTTGTCATTGAGACCTGGTGGTTCGTCAGCTCGCCATCTGATTATCCATCTTGTCTCTTGTTCTAAGGTTCGATTGACAAGGTCACCTCCTCTAAAACTCTGTGTGATTTTCTCAATAACATAAAAACTGAACACATGTTCTGTTCCTACTGATTTATTATGTTTAGCCAAAGCGTTTATATCTGAGCCTATCCTAATCTGATAACAATGTTCCCTTATACGTTCTTTTAAAGTGCGGTTCGTCTTCCCAATATAATAAGCAGGGCAGGACTTACAGATTGCTAAGTAGACAATATTATTACTCTCACAATTTGTATTGGTATGAAAGTAATAACTACGACCTGTGGTCGGATGTTTAAACACACTATCAGTGTTAATAAATTTACACTGATTACACTTTCCACATGGCTTTGTGTTAGTATTTAAATCTACTGTCTGTCTATTATGTAATACATGTCTAGGTCTACATAAAAGACTCTTCAAGTTAGGATGATTCTTATAAGTAACGTTTGGCTTAGGTCCAATAATCTTACATATTTCTCTATCTGAACGCAAAATATCCCAATGCTTCTCCATAAGGCGTTTCACTCTTAGATTAACCTGACTAAAAGTTAGAGTTGCTCTCACTTCATTTGAAGGGATGGTCTCTACATTCTGTATGTTTGTCTGATCCATAAAATATGGTCTCGCTCTATTAGGTCTTAATGATTCTACAACTGTAATTGTTTCATTTATATCTTTTTCACAGTAACCCCTCTCTAAAAATCGCTCTTTAAGGTCCTGTAGTCCTGATTGAAAGCACTGTTCGTCTGGATTAAGCCTGGACACTCTCATGAACTGTCCTTTTAAAACATTTCTAAAAACATGAAGTGGGTGCATACTTTGTCTGTGCACTAAACTATTCCTGTGGCATCCTTTTCTATATACAGATGTGTTTAATATACCACTGTCAAATCTAGTAATCTCTACGTCCAAATAGGAGATGTTAGTCCTAGAGAAATTCATGGTGAATTTCAAGAACTGTGTACTTGTATCTAAGTATGTTACAAACTTTCTAAGGGAGAGCTCATCTCCTAGCCATAGAAAGAAAAGGTCATCTACAAAACGACAATACATAGCTATATATTCCTTAAAATAAATACTTGAATAAACATATTCATCTTCCCATTTTGCCATAACCAGGTTGACGTAGCTATTGGCACACGAAGTGCCCATAGCTACGCCATCCCTCTGAAGGTACAGATCTTCTCCAAACGCAAAAACATTATTAGTCAAAATAGTTTCCAATATTACATTGTCCCATTCGATTCTCAGCTAGAGTGTCTTCTGTAAAGAGGCATGCGTGAATGGGCGTGCCTTCGTTGAAGGTTGCGCGTCAGGGCTGGTAACGTGGCACATAAAAATCCACTACCAAACATTAGCGGACCAGAGTTCCGCTGTGGCGACCCCTAAATGGGATAAGCCGAAAGACACAACAACAACAATCAGCATTTGGAAGAGAAAACTTTGGGATAATAATGTTGCACTAGGTTATACATTGGTTGAGGCTGCCACCTAGTAGTAAAAGGGAATAATATACAGAAGAGATATGCAAAATCATCTTTAAAAAGCAATATATCCTAGGTTGAGAAAAATGGAGGGGTAGAGAGGCAAGGGGTCTGCGGTAGGCTGCTAGGCTCACACAGAAGGGCAGACTAGCATATATAGGTAGCAATAACATTCTGCTAGTGATTAGTTTCAGGCAACATACATTTTCAAATTCTTTTGTAGGGGGGCAAGAGCAAAAGAAGTGAGTACAGCAGAAAAAGTGTCAGCAGACTGCAGTTTAGTAGCTATAGTAAGAAGGTATTTAATTATATTTTAAGGGAAAATTATATAGACTAACTTTAAATGTGGGTTGTTTAGCAAGGAGGGAGTAGATATTTAATTGGTTTAGAAATGGGGAGTAGGATTTTAAATATCTACCAGCATTTGGAAGAGAAACCTTTGGGATAATAATGTTGTACTAGCTTATACATTAGTAGATGTTCCCACCTAGTGGTAAAAGGGGATAACAAACAGAAGACATTGGCAAAATAGTCTAAAAAAGCAATATATCCTAGATTAAGAAAAATGGAAGGGGCGAGAGGCAAGGGGTCTGCGGTAGGCTGCTATAACTCTCCCATGGAATGGCAGACTAGCATTTATAGGTAGAAATAAAATTCTGCTAGTGATTAGCTTTAGGCAACATACATTTTCAAATTATTTTGTAAGGGGGTAAGAGCAAAAGAAGTGAGTACAGCAGAAAAAGTGTCAGCAGACTGCAGCTTAGTAGCTATAGTAAGAAGGTATTTAGTTATAATTTAAGGGAAAATAATGTAGACTAACTTTAAATATGAGTACAGCAGAAAGTGTTAGCAGACTGCAGTTTAGTAGCTATAGTAAGAAGGGTTTTAATTATATTTTAAGGGAAAATAATGTAGACTAAATTTAAATGTGGATTGTTTAGCAAGGAGGGAGTGGATATTTAAAAGGTTTAGCAATTGGGAGTAGGATTTTAAATATCTAACATTTGCTAGAGGAAACTTTGGGATAATTTAAGTTTGCCCCAGGGATCACTTCAATGGCTCTGCTGGACTGAGGCACAGGGAACTAATCCAAGGGGGCGGCGAACGCCAAAACATTCTGGCTAGGCTTATAAATGCCTTCGAGCAGATAGCCTAGTACCTACCTATGAACCTTTAATAATGTTGTACTAGCTTATACATTGGTAGATGCTGCCACCTAGTGGTAAAAGGGCATAACAAACAGAAGGGGATAGGCAAAATCGTCTTAAAGGGACAATCCCAGTGTTTAAAATTCGGGTCTACACAACAGCTCACCAAAGTCACGCCTACTTTCCACGTCACTCACATTCCCACCCATGGTGTCCTTTTTCTTTTCTATATCCTGTATATTTTCAATCCCAGTCCTATTGTCGCTCCCAATGTCCACCACAGTTTGGTTTTACGTTCCTATCACAGAATGTTCTGAATTTTTGTCTCACATTTTTTGGTCCGTGTTTCATAAAATTCTGTTTTTTGCCAAATCAGTGGCAAAATAATGCAAAACCTGTTATTCTATCAACTTTCTAAGTTTGTAAGATCAAAGATTTAAAAAAATGTCCGTATTTATTGTGCTAAGGCTGGGAAGAGGTACGTAAGGTTCCGTCCATGCTTTGCAACTACTCCGTGTAATAATTTTGTTTTTAGAGCTATCGCTCATTCTGGTTCATTTCTACAGTAGCCAATAACCACAGTGAGCAATCGTTGCAAACTTCTACAGTCCAGAGCAGTTGTTCCCCTTTATTTTAGGTATTGTCCAGATTTCTTGCTCTAAAAGGCTGAGGGTATGGCAAGGTTCTTCCCTTGCTTTTCAGCTACCCATTAAATGCATAGTTTAGTTTTTAGAGCGATCGTTCATTGTGGTTGGTTTCTATAGTAACCACAATGAGCGATCGCTGTAAAAAGTAAACTTTTACTGTCCAGAGCAGTTGTTCCCCTTTATTTTAGGCATTGTCCGGATTTCATGCTGTAAGACATCGAGAGGTATGTATGGTAAGGTTCTTCTCTTGCTTTGCAGCGACTCTGTAAACCAGTACTTTAGTTTTTAGGGCTATCGTTCATTGTGGTTGGTTGCTATAGTAACCACAATGAACGATCGTTGTAAAAAGTAAATTCATTTTGAGGAAGAAAAAAATGGTGCTGCATATGTCTTTCCCCTCTTCTTTCTATTGAAGAAAAACTCATGGAGAAAATGGCAGTTTGAGGAGTTACTTACTGGAGAGGGAATCAAAAATGGGTGTTAGAAGTGTCCGTTCATTGACGGATACTTTATTTGTCATAAAGAGGTAAATGGAATATTATATTATTTTTTTTTTTTGGGGGGGGAAATGGGTGATCTGAGGTTTTCATAGTGCCTCGTCGCTCTCAAATTTTGTTGGGTCAAAATGGCCTGAGCTGGTTTCAGTGTAAAGTGTTAATATGGCTGGCTCTGGGAGAGCTTACAGTGAGAAACGAATGCTAATAGATGTTGTGTATAGAACTTATTTACATTAAAAATGAGATGTAAATCTAGTAGTAAATTGGCATTTAGTTGTCCCTTTTTATCAAAGATTCAGCACTCCAAGCTGTTTTATGTAAGGTGTCGGGGAGAGATTGAGACCACTGGTTATGGTTGTTGGCCTCTTTCAACATGGTTTTATGCATTGTTAGTACACAAGTTGTATTAACTATACATAAATAATAATATCGGGCATATATTTTTTTTTCTGATAATGACGACAAGTGTTGATTTACGAAAATAATTTTGTTACGTCATGGTAGTTTCTATTAACCTTCGATTTCAACTGGTGACGATATTGACATTAGATTTATCTTATTTGAAGTTCATTTTGCCACTTGTTCACTTATAATGTGACAAAATGGAAGTACTGTGAATCTTGATTGTATCACTGTGCTATAATTCATTTAGGGGTATCGTTTGTGCACGTTAATGTTGGTGTATTGAGTGTCTGTTTCAGTTGTTTAGGAAAGTGGTTTATTAAGTATTTTGGTATTTCCAAGTTAAAATGTGCAGTATGATAAAATGTTTTACATTTCAACGATAAGCTGAAAACCTGGGCAGACGTGTCCTTGGGCTTATGGGGCTTGGGCAAAGTGGGCAATTTAGACTTTATTTGTATCATAGCTTGCTAAGCATTGGATAGTTAAAACCCGCAGGATGTACATTTGAATACTTTGGTGTGACAGACCACAGGTAGGCAGGTAGTGGATCCATTGTTTGTTATGTGGCTTGTGACAGTTGCCATACTGGGAATTGTTTCTATTAGGACACACCCTGATGAGCAGTAGCAAGCTCCTCACCTGGTGTGACATGGGTCAATCATACAATGACAGGACTGTTATTTTTCAAGAAGTAAGTGTTTCTGTTCAGGTTGTTTTTAAGATAATATCAATAAAACAAATTTTAGTGTCCATGGGGAGGGGCTTGTGTCCCCCCAAAGGACTGCAGGGTACTTATAACTGTGTAAAGTGGGGGAGGCAGTCCCCTTGCTGGACGTAATGCTTGTGTGTGCCCCTCTTTCATATACATTGTCAGTCATGCTCTTAGTTTGTTTTTATTTTCTAATTTTCAAACAGTAAAGAATTAGTACAGCAATTAAACTATCCAAACAACTGACAAACCCATCTGGATGTCAGTCAAGTTGGCACCGCCCACATCTGTGCAGAGTATAATGGTGTGGCCTTGGGTAAACAGTTGCTGCCATCCATCGGTTTATGGGATAGCGTATAGCCTTAGAAGTCAGTTTAAGATATAGTTTGACACACTCAAAAGTGGTATGGTTGGAGTAATAACACTGGTAAAATTTTGACTTGGCAACACAGAGCTTGTCATTTGATGCCTAGTATTTGGTAAAAGGTTTACCTGTGCTGTGTTGGTACATTGTTCTCTGCTTTAAATAAATTTACTTTTGAGAGTCAAGTTGGTAGGGAGCTGTGTATGGGAGACCTGTCTCTGTGTCCTTTTTTATTGTTTAGCAGGCTAAGCCATATGATCTGGCAGATGCCACATAAGGTTAAAGCTGTCAACTGTAGTTATTGTGGTACAGGGTTTGATTTCCTCTGCTCTTGTTTGTCTGTTGTGTGCCCTTGAGCAAGTCACTTAACTAGACATTGCTCCTGGTTCGCCCCTGAAAAAAGTGTGTCCCGTGAGCCTACTTGGTTAATAAAGGAGTAGTGTTATAATCCCTTTAGCATGTAGGGTATGCAGTCCTGGTGTCATTGTCTTGATGATCTTTTCCTTTACTCAGCAAGACGCCAACATCCGTAAACAGGAGGAGAGACATTTGAATGCTCTGAACTTAATGGCAAGAATGTGAACATGGCTCTCGGGCCTTCAAAATAAGGTTGCATAGGAATGGATCGTGTATTCTGTAGGTAACTATAGTGGCAGTAATAAAAAATTATTTATGAGAGTGAGGGTGAGTTTTTTGTGAAGTTTATGTTGCCCCGCTGTCCAAGTAAGTAGCCATTGTCTGTTATGCTATACATGTGGTACTGGTGAGAGAGCATACACAATTCTGAATAGTGTTGCAACGGGGGAGATGAATTCTGTCTTTGGGAATAGTAGGCCTGGGTCAGTCATAAGAGGGCAGTTTAGTCATCAAGAATTTAGTGACTATTTCTGGCAGTTTCCTTAGATGTGGATCCCACATTTCTGCCACTGAATATAGAAGAAAAACTAATCCCCTACAGTGTGATTTTTTTCATTTAATCAAACTTTTCTGACCTTAATGTAAACTGTCAGTATTCATTTTTGTATCTCTTTTTCTTTGTACAAATTTGAAGTTTGCTTATGACAAAGCAGTTAAATTAGTCAGCGCAAGTGTTTAAGCACGTTAAAGACACTTCCTCAAAGTGATTGGTTCTTCAGTTTGGCTCTGTGCTGGGTTGCCTTCTGTACGAAGAGTTTGTGGAGTTTCACCAGGTGCTGTGCTTTCATACCAATTTTGAAAGATGTGGGATATGTGAATTGTCATTCCTCCAGTTTTCCCCTGGTAGTGCTTTTATATCGGGTTGTGAGATGTGCACCTAGAAGTGTGTATGTTGCATGAGAATGAGTTCTCTTGACCCCAAAGTGGATTAAGCAGGTGGAGAATGAGCAAGTTAATGTTTCTGGAAAGGAGCAGCACTGCAACACTTTACACTCTGCTAGTTTGGAAATGTAAAGTATTGATGTTTCTTCGTAAGTATTACATTCATTAGAAACTAATGTGGATATTGTCACTACATTCCAACTATCTAAAACTCTCAACTAGTAGCCATTGTAAGCGTTAAGAACTCTGTTTTTCTAGTGTTTGGATTTGGGTTCAGAATGAATGGAAGCATGCCGTTTCTCTGCTGTATTGATATATTTGCTTATTTCAGCCTTTGCTAACATTGTTTTTTTTTTTATTTGAAATACTTTCAACTATTTAATACCAGCCTATCCCAGTACCATTTCCAAAATGTCTGAAACCCGCCACTGCACTGCATTTTAAAAATCCCCATTTTTTTTCTTGTCTCTCTAATTCTCTTTAACTAGTGGCACTAACTGTATTTTCCACTGCATATTTAACATCGTTTTACCAAGGTAGTATACTGGCATACACTACTCTAATTTTTTTCATAACTATTTTTCTCCTTTTACCTTTTTGTATATTTATTCACCTGTTGATTTATAACTGAATAAATATAGTTGTCTGTGTTACTTTGTACTGTAGTAATGTTTTTGGATAGTGTTGTTGTTACAACACTTGTGGTTTAGTTTTATGAAAATCCTGTGTATAGTGTCTGGTCATGTTTCGTTCTTGCATTGGCACTGTTTATTTACTTATTGATATTTGATTATCAGAAAAGTCTGACTGGGTAGTAGCCCATTTACAGAGGATGCCCGTGGAGAAAACTCTGAGGTATTACAAAACATTTTAAAAACAAAAGTGAAGAAGATGTAGGGTAGGGTATGGTATGAATAGGTATTTGTTCACATTCAGGGTTAGAGTTTATCCTGATGTTGAGCATGAACAGAACCAGCTTTTGTCTAGGAACTCTTTCAGAATGATTTTGAAGGATGGGTAGTATTGACCTGTTGGATACACATAAGGGCTTCGAGACCTTAGCAACATGGTATGAGTACAGACAGTGCCCTGCAGATTAGATAGGTTTGTGGACAGACGGGAGTTTTTAGTCATTGGTACATGTGGACCAGCTGGGAACATAGTTGTCCAGCACTAAACATTCTACACAAGCAGATGGGATTCTGGATAATTTTATAGGTCGGAAGAAGCTGTTTATATGGGGTAGTTCTGACTGATTTAGGCTTTTAGTGCTGTACAGTGGTGGGTTCTGAAAGGGGTATTAGCTGCAAATTTAGCAACTTTGTTATGGCATTGTTCCAATGTTTTTTTTTTGTGCTTCCTGAAGGTTAGTAAGGGGTGGAGCACTCTAAAGAAGTGTGGGGAGGAGATGAGTAGTGTCAAGTGTAGCTTTAGTTGTATCAGTGAGAGTTTTTGGCTCTAGTTCTTTTAGTTTTTTAATTCAATCTGCATATTACAATTGATTAAGATGATCATCCACTGTTATCTGTAATAATTTATGTGAGAAATTACTTTAGTGGGTTGTATTATCAAGAAATATAACTTTAAATTTTGTTTTTTAAATAGGGGAGAGGTTTTAGGGGAAGTAGTATTTTTTTAGGGTTGAGCATAAGTTGTGAGTTACAAAGCCATCTTTCAGTTAATGTTTCCTGAGTATTTTGGAGGTGTTCATGTTGTCAGATGTACTGTATTAGGGCCTGTTGTGTGGATGTGTGGAGGGTGTTGGTGGGAATGTTTAGAAGATGGGACCAAGGATAGAGCCTTGGGGTACATCTGTGGTGGCTGGGAGGTATGGAGAGAGAGAGAGAGAGAGAGGAGTACCATTTTACTGGTTGATGCCTATTGGAATGGTAGCTTTTGAACTATAGAAGGGTTGGCGGAGAGAGAACTAATAAGGACATTTGAAGTAGAAGTTTGTTGTGACAAACTGTCGAAGGCAAATCTAGAAATAAGGAGAAGGCTAGTTTGCCATTATCTCTAGCTTTATTGACTGTATCTATATAGGTGAGAAGTGTGGTGTTAGATCTATGGGAAGGATGGAAACCATGTTGTGTGGGCGATAGTTCTCCAAGAAATGGTGTAGTAATTGTTTTTGAATACATTTTTAAGTATTTGAGAGGAGGTATAAGATATCTATAGGTCTAAAGTTAGTAATGATTTCTTCCTTTGTGTAGAAGGATAATGTGCGACGCTTTCCAGAGAGGAAGGTGTGGGATTTCTGGTTTGAGACTATAGGCAGTGATGTTGGCTGCTATTTCAAAGTACTTTCTTGGAAGGTCATCAGCTGAAATAGAGCATGGTTTGAGTATTTTTGTATAGGATGTGGGCACAGGTTTGAAGGTGAAAGTGGATGTGGTGATATGTGGCTGCTGAACAGGGTTAAGAAAAGATGTTGGGGAATCATTGCTTAGAGATGCTATACTGTGTATGAAATATGAGTTGAATTGTGTTGTGGTTTCAAGTAATGAGTTATTGGGAGGGGGTCAGGGTTGAATTTATGGACAGGATGCAAGATTTCTTTAATGACAGCCCAGAATTTTTTAGGGTCATGTTTGCTATTCTGAAAGATATTGGAGTATATTTTTTTGTTTTCAGTAATTTACTTTTTAGTACGATTGTGAGGCATTCTGAGGTCTTTCAGATAGTGATGTTTTATATTATTGCCATTCTTTCCATGCTTTTTCTGTATCCCATTAGCATTTTATTCTTTGGATAATCAAATTGTATTTGTTTTTAGTCTTTTCCTTCTAGGAGGTGCAAGGCTGTTTAGGATACTCGGAAAAGTTGTATTGAATTAATTTACAGCTTCATTTAAAAGGCTGAGTTTTAGGGAGTTCTGGTTAATGGATGGTAGTATAGTAATGAACGTTTCAGGGTTAAATTGGAAAGGTTACTTGTTTTTATAAACATGCTGCTTTAGGCGGATGTGAGAGATGTCTGGTTGTATTTTTTGGAGATAGACACTGTACCTGAGGTGGTGTATTTGCTGGGGTCTGTTACTATGATCCATTCGAATAAGGAATTTGATGTCTTGCTATAATGTGTGTGGCTATTGATTTAGTCATGTGAAACCAAATACATTTACTCATCTAGATGTATGGGAGTTACTTTATGTTCAACCAGTTGACAGTCATATCACCTAGTAGTATTTTTCTTGTGGAATTATGGATATCCAAGATATAATGTGTTTTAGCATAGCTCTATTGTCACCAGGAGGGATGTAAAGAACAGTATTACGTATTTGTTTATAGTTGCTAAATTTCATGAAAGTAGTAAGGTCTGTTGAACTGAATTTTGTTATTGGTTTGTTGTAAGGGGAAATGTGATAGTTGGGAAACATGTTATAGTCGGGAGGTGTAATTTTGGAGTTGTGGATGTGTGTTTAAGCAAAGTTTCAGTTGGAGCAAGAATATCAGGCTTGGGTTGGGTAATCAAGGCATTTAGCTCAGTAGTTTCATTTCTTATGCTTCTTACATTTGTGGCAGCAGGATGTTAGATTACCGGGATTGGGATTTGACCATTTGAAGAGTTAAATTAGTGTATGGAAAATAATTTTCTTGGTGCTCATTGTGGTAGGTGGCGCCAGGATTAGGGTGAATGTCTCCCCCTAGATGGAGTTTAGTATGTTAGGGAATTATTGATGCTTGATTTTTTTTTTTTTTTTTTTAATTGAACTGGAGTATCAGTCTATATTTGGAGTAAAGATGAGGGACATCATTAAATGGGTTTAGTTGGATGTGTGCAGAGTGTAAGGAGGAAGTATTAGTAAGTGATTGGAGACAGATTTGAAGTTAGGTTAAGAGCTATTAAGTCATGGTAGGATGAGAGGTGGTCCTGTAGCAGGAGAATAATAGAGGATAAGCTGAGAAGTCGCATGACTAAGTAAAGGATCTGTGTTTTATTGTATTTTATAGTTGGCAGAAAATGGAGAAGTAGGAATCAAGAAGGAAAAAAAAGTTGCAGGGCAGAAGGATATTTAGTGGTGGTGGAGCCTGAAGGCTGATATAGGGTATATAGGAAAGCAGTATTTTCAGTGAAGGGGGGTATATAGGGCAGAAGTATTTTCCGTGAAGGAAGAGTTAGGTTGTCTTAGTGTTAGGGAGGGGTGTGAGTACAAGTGAATATAGTTTGAAGCAGCATGTCAGGAAGTTGGGAATTAAGTAAAAAGAAATGGGAGTATTTGTATGATAGCAGTAAGGTTGTTTGTGAGGATTAGGGTCCCAAGTGAAATTCTATGTCTGGGGTGTAATTGAGTAAGAGGGGGTGGGTGTGAATTGGCGGTAGGGAAACGAAGCAGATGTAGCTTCCACCCCCAGGTCAGATTATAAAAGAATAATCAGATTATCGCCAGTACAAAGCAATTAACATGTTCTATTCTGTACCAAACAATCAGCCAGGAAGACTTGTTGGTAAAGAGGACAATTGCAAACTTAGTAAGTGGCCCTTTGTGTGCAATAACTATTCAGGGAGTTGTGTTAAAGCCAGTTTCCAGCAGAGGGAAGTGTGTATTTGAATAGTTGAAGTTAAAACACAGAGAGTTTCTTCAAATTAAATTTGTTTACATTGTACAAAGACAAAATTATCTGTGAAAACAATGCAAGTGTAGAAATTGCCTCATGTACACAGACAACCCTCTCCTCATATCACCCAACACTACAACCTGTGAGAGATGCCCTTATCTAAGCAAACTGGAGGTAAAGCTCTCTCCAACCAAGACTGAACTTGACAGTCAAGTGGGGAAGGTAAACACTTGCACCACACTCATCACATAGTCTCACTAAATCTACATCACCAAAATCCACCCATAGAAACAGAAAAACATTTGCGGAGGCTCTCAGTAATAATCTGCTCAAGCAAGAGAGACCTCCAAAGCAGAAATGCAAGCAATCTCCACCCCCAACACAACCCAAATGACACGTAGCCCACAGACTCAATGTGCCACTCAGCCACAGCCAATAAGGCAAAACAACGTACCCAACACACTAGTCATGGGTGACTCTATAGTCAGGCACACTGATGTCCCACTCACCAGGCTAAACAAGGAGAAGTTTACTGTCGGCTGCCTGTCAGGTGCCAGGATCCGCCACATAACCCACGCACTTGGGTCACTCCACAACAAGTACAAATATGACTCTGTCATTGTCCATATTGGTGTTAACGACCTGAGATGTACCTCCTTGGACTACATGAAAAGAGACCTGATAGAGCTCTCTGACCTTGTAGCCCAGGTAGGTATGACCCTAGCCCTGAGTAGCATTCTGCTGTCACCCAGAATGATACTGCAGTACAAGGACAAAATGATTGACTTCAACAGTTGGCTAAGCTTCTGGTGTCATTCTAAAGGGATCCAGTATCTGTCTGCCTGGGATGACATGGTCGACAGACCACGAAGCTTTGCCAGACATGGCCTGCACCTGTCACCCCTGGGATTCCGGATACTGGCTAAGATTCTTGCCGCCCCTATAGTGCTTTTTTTAGGCAAGGTTCAAATGACAAATTCACCGCCGTAACAGGAACAGGCAAGCAAAACCTGAGGGTGATGCTACTCACTGCTAGAAGTCTAAATCTCAAAATGCACTCACTCAAGGTACTACTTAAAATGGAGAACATCGATATCTATGCAGTGACTGAGACCTGGTTCAAGGCTCCAGAGAGCACCCCTGCACTACCAGGCTATAACTCATACCACACTTTTCAGCCATGTAACCTGGACTGGAACACCAAAGGCGGAGGTGTGTCCATATTCATTAAGGATATCCACACCTCCAGACTAGTTGCTCAGCATAATGCAGCCGAGGTTATCCAAGTACAACTAACTGTGGGCAAAACTGCAATCCAAATTGTAGCTTGCTACAGATCCCCCACCATGCCCCAGGATTCCCACTCCTCTTTTCTTGATGTACTGGAAAATATTAGGGTTCAACCCAACACACTAATAATGGGTGATTTCAACTACCCCACCATTAACTGGGAAAACTACTCATGTACCAACTCCTTCACTCAATGCTTTCTGGAATTCATAAACTCCAATGCCCTGGATCAACTTATCCACACCCCCACCAGGGCCAATGATATCCTAGATCTAGTCATTACCAACATGAGTGACCAGTGTTCCACACCTGAAGTCAACGCCTCATTGGTCGATCCGACCATAAGCTAATTACCTTAGATATCCACATCCTGCCCCCACCCCCATTAAGGAAACCATGGTAAAAAAATTCTCCAAACCCAGCTTCATGCTTCTTAAGACAGAAGTGGTGAACTTCATGACACTCATGCAGATGGGCAATACAGTTACAACTACTGAATCCTACACAGTTGCACTTTATAAGCACCTACACAACTACTGAATCCTACACAGTTGCACTTTATAAGCACCTACACGAGTGCATGAATCGTGCTATCCCAAACAGAACCAAGACGCTATCCTCCAAAAAAAGGAAGCCAATTTGGTGGTCCCCTGCCATAAACAAACTGTACAACAGAAGGAAGAAACTGTTGCAAAAGAGAGTAAAATCCCATGAGTGGAGGAGCTCCCTGGTCAGCCTCAGTAAGAAGCTGTGATCCCTGGTAAAATCCTACAAAGCTAGTTACGAAAACAAAATTGCCACTGATTCTAAAGACAACCACATAGCATTCTTATAGCTATGTCAAGAATCTCAATGGCAACACTCAGATCTGCTCTGAATTAAGCACAATGGCACTAAATAGACAGACCCAACTGATATTGCCAACATCCTGGCAGATAGGATCAGTGCTAACTTTAACCCCCTCTCACCCCCTAAAGAGCCCATCTCTATACCGGAAGAATGCAAAGTTCCTGTAATCACGGCTGCACAGGCAAAAACCACACTCTCCAAAGCCAAGAACACAGCATCCATTGGACCAGACAACATCCCAGGCTGCGTTCTACATGAACTGCAGAATGAACTGACACCCCACCTAAGTACCATGTTCAATCATAGCCTCATCTTAGGCTTTGTGCCCGCTGAGTGGCGCACAGCGATGGTTATCCCACTCTACAAGGGGGGTGCCACCACGGACACTGGGAACTACCGCTATATTAACCTGGCGAGCCTGGTCTGCAAGGCCATGGAACTTATAAACAAAGACACTGGAAATCTCCAAACTCTGTGCCCCACCCAGTTCAGGTTTGTAAAAGGCAGATCATATCCTAAGCCTGATAGACTTCTTTGAAGCAGTCACCAAAGCCGTAGACGAGGGTAAGGTGGTTCACACAGCCTCTCTAGATCTTGCCAAGGCTTTCGACACCATCCCCCACTCTGGAATTATAGATAAACTCACTAAACTAGGTATAAATCCCTATGTCACAAGATGGGTTGCCAAATGGCTCACTGACAGAACCTACACTGTGAAAGTAGCAAACTCCAAATCCGACTTCAGACCAGTGACAAGTGGAGTACCACAGGGTTCAGTCCTGGGTCCTCTCCCGTTTGGTATCTACTCTGAAGTACAGGCTAACACAGAAGGTCTTTGGCTAACGAAGTTCGCGGATGACTGTAAACTAGGATCCATAATCAAAACTCCTAACGATGTGGACAGCCTACAAAAGGGCCTCACTGACACAGATGCCTGGTGTCAAAGCCATGGCCTCAAGATCCATGCCAAAAAGTGCATTGTCATCCCCTTTGGTAAAAACTCTGTACCCATGAACTACGACATAGGCGGTAGTATACTTAACACAGAAAGTGTGATAAGAGACCTTGGGACACAGGTAGACAGTAGTCTCTCCACAGGCTAAGTGTCCATAGAATGGTGCACAGCAATGGCTATTCCTCTCCACAAAAGGAGGGGTCTCAACTGACCCTGCTAACTATCACCTCATAAGCCTGACTAGCCTGGTCTGCAAGGCTATGGAGCGCATCATCATGGAACTCGTTAACAAAGACATTGGGAACCTGCAAACACTTGACCCGACCCAGTTCGGCTTTAAGGGCAGATCATGCCTAGTAAACCTGGTTGACTTCTTCGAGACGGTCACTAAGGCCATAGACGAGGGAAAGGTGGTTCTCACAGCCTACCTTGACCTCACCAAGGCTTTCAACACCATTCCCCACTCGGGTATTACAGAACAACTCACCAGCCTGAACATAAACCTCTACTTCATGAAATGGATTGCCAACTGGCTTACAGACAGAACTCACACGGTAAAAATAGCGGGCTCCAGGTTCGACTCTAAGCCAGTCACAAGTGGTGTCCCGCAAGGCTCGGTCCTGGGACCCCATACTGTTTGGCATATACTTCTCAGAAGTACAGGCAAACACAGGAGGACAATGGCTAACCAAGTTCGCCAATGACTGCAAACTGGGAGCCATAATTGACTCTCCGGCTGACACAGACATCCTCCAAAAGGGCCTTACTAAGATGGACACCTGATGTCAAAGTCATGGCCACAAACTAAATGCCAAAAAAATGCATAGGCATCCCGTTTGGGAAAAAACAAAACACCCATGAATTACCACATAGGTGGCAGCCCCCTTAATACAGAAGAGGTAATAAGAGATCTGGGGACCCGGGTAGATAGTAATCTCTCCTTTGACAATCATATTGCCAAAGTAGTTACGAAATCCTTCTATGTGGCCCATCTAATTACTAAAGGGCTTGCATCTAGAAATAAAGAGGTTATAGTGCCCCCTCTACTCGTCACTCATTAGACCCATCATAGAGTACAATGCCCCATTTGGGATGTACCTCACAAGACACTTCCAACAGCTGGAAAGACCATAAAATTACCTCAGCAAGAGGGTTACTGGTCTCAAACATATGTCCTATGCAGCCCGACTGAAAAAACTCGGGCTGTATTCAGTGGCATATCGCTTACTCAGAGGTGATCTCTGCCTGACTTACAAAGCCATGTGTAACTCAGAATTGATGGACATGCTCCACCTAAAGAAATCCAAGTCACTGCGAGCCACGCGCTCTAGTGAGCTAAACCTCGCCACAACAATAAATAGAACATGCTGGAGGGATAGATTCCTGTCACAAGAGACTCCCCGTGCTTTGGAACAAAATTCCAAATTACATCAGGCAGAGCCCCTCACTAACGCTCTTAAAGAGAAACCTTGACGAGTGGATGGGTAACAGAAAATACACCCCTGTCATCACTTCATTGGCTCTGCTTGACAGAGGATCAGTTAATTAATCAATGGGGCGGCAAAAGCCGACACACTCTGGCTAGGCTTCTAAATGCTCTCGGGCAGATAGCCTAGTACCTACCTATGAACCTATAAACCTATAATCTTGCATCTCCTTATTTCTGCATATATTCACTGCCAAAAACGTGCCCTCCATAAAAATCATTCAACAGCGATGCTGTGCCATATCTCCAGTTGGCTTGAAGTTGATGATGCTTACTGCTCCACCTCTGTTTAGCTTGTTGCTCCCATTTGTGAAATGTAAATTTTCTTCCAGTTCCTAGACAGTATCTTGCTCTGTGTGCAGTTTCATTTGCTAAAGCTTTTGACAGTAAAATAAGACTAGAACTACCATGCCCAGCAGGAAACCTCATCCTCTTAACAGTGTAAAGTAGGAAATCATCAGTGAAATCCAGCAATAGTTTTTATATTACAAAGCCTCAATAGACCCTATCCTCTCATTTTTACTACACATCTCCAAGTGCAACAGTGGCATAAACACCTAGTCATGACATCTTAATCCCTTCTACAACATAAATAGAACATGTTGGAGGGATGGATATGTGTCACAGAGACTGCCACTTGTTTGGAATCATCTTCCTCGCCATGTAAAACAAAGTACTTCCCTTACTCTATTCAAATATAATCTGGATGAACGCATGGGAAACTGCAATTCACCCCTGGTTTAGCACCCTTTTCCCTTATGGATAGGGGTAACATGTAAATGTTCTGACCAGGCATGGTTTACTCATACTTAAATTATAAGGGCTAAAATTTTCATGGGAGGCAAGGCTAGGGTTGTAAAGATCTTCATGGATCAATAGCTTAATAAGTTCATAGGTTCATATGTATTAAATCATGTCAAATTTTAGATACCTTGATCTGTTGCAGTTACTATTTCAAAAACATTGTTATTAATATGAAATTATTGCCAATACTCATTACTATACGAACAAAGTGCTGTATACTAGAGGATGTGTGCATGTTTCCCACTTCCTTTTTTAAGTATTTTTACTACTATCTTTGTGCATAGGGGTGTGCTGTTATGCTTTTGCTGCCAAGCCAATTAATGTATTATTAAAAGAAAATGTTAAAACACATTTCCCATAATTCTGCCCCAATAATCATCAATGACTCATAGAATATAAATCTCACACTGAGTCTTCCACAGTGCAAGTGTATTACATCATGGCATTATGTAAAAGCTGTATCTGTTGTAACAGTTCTTGAGATATTAACATTCATATGCAACATTGTTCATATTCATAACTTAAATGACAAAGTTGTATTAACAGCCTGGTCTGTATTGCTGCTGCCGGTACGATTCCTGTGATATTAGCATTAATATACAAAAAAGGTCTGATATTTACAACTGCAGGAATGAACATTATATAGCTCAGTATGTGCACATATAACCCACTACCTTTTTGCATGTAGTATAACCCTGTTTGGGCACAGGAAAAAGAGATTGCTACAATAATGCACTGCAAAATGTTAACAACAACTGTGCCATCCAGACCTCACAGTAACAAAATGCAGGTGACTATCCATATAGCTATTCAGTTACACATGCTGTCAGCAGTGACTCAGAGATACCATGAATATCCTGCTATAGTGGAGATGCCCACCCTGACTTGACTTCCTAATGTCATGAAGAAATGCCAGTGATAATGTATCTCATCTTGTTGAATGTAACAAATCCAACTGCTCTTTCCTACACAAGGAAATCTAGAGCCAACATTCATTACAGTTTTGTATTATAGTATGTTATAGTATGTTGGTAGCCATAATCTTATAATCTTAACTATGTATCAGGGACACTACCAAATGACCTAAGCAATCACCTCATCACCTACCTAAGGAAAAACAAGATAACATACCCGAATCAGCCCATGTATAGGTTGGTTAGAAACAGGCAACACTTTGACCTCTCAAAATTCCAGACAGAACTTAAATCCTACAACTGGGCACCCCTCAAGTTTCTCCCATTAGAGGAAGCTGTATTAGAGTTTAATACCACATTTCTAACTGTACTTGAGTCTTACGCCCCAAAAAGACAAATTAGAATCAAAACTAATATAGCACCCTGGCTAACAAAGGAGTCTAAATCCCTAATTAAACTAAGAAACAAAACCTGGAGTATATGGTACAACCAAGTCCCCCTCGATCGTTATTAAATTTCAACAGCAAAGAAATCTGACCAAAAATCTACAACCCTAGATAAAAAAACTACTATTGCCAACTACAAAACAAACACCAAAACAACCCCAAAAATTCTGGGCTAGTTTAAACAAACTACTCCACCCAGGTAAAAGCTCAACTCCTACCCCAGAAAACTATCAGACAAAATCCCAGAGGAAGTTGCCAATTCCTTTAATAGCTTCTTCACGGACACAATACAATCTCTAGCCAATCAGCTATCTACCACTTCCCACAGTTTACAGATAATACCCTAAAGTCCATACACACCTTTAAATTCCAACCTGTCCCCACTGCCTATATATGCTCACTGTTGAAGAAACTTAAACCAACTACTCTCTCCGGTGACCTCCTCCCAGCGAATATTTACAAAAGCTGCTGATGTCATAGCTTACCCCATCTCAATACTCATCAATCGTACCTTGAATGAAGCCAAAATCCCCTCAATATGGAAACTATCCTATGTAATCCCACTACATAAGGGAGGCACATCGACAGAACTGTCAAACTACAGGCCCATAGCCATATTGTCCCCCTTGGCCAAAATCATGGAGAAATGTGTGCACAAACAGCTCCTTTACTATCTCACCCAGAACAACCTACTCTCCAGTTCACAACATGGCTTTAGACCACACCATAGTACAACCACGGCTCTTCTCTCATTTACTGATACCATTAACCACAACCGGAATAATAAACAAATATCGTCAGCTCTCTTTCTGGACCTATCAAAGGCCTTTGATATGGTGAACCATCGACTACTTCACAATACCCTAAAAAATCTCCATTTAGACCACAAAACCCTAGAATGGTTTCAAGCCTATCTCTCAGAGAGGCAGCAAGCTGTACTCTGGCAGAACAGGCTCTCTAACCTCCTATCGAATACCATAGGGTACAAGGCTCCATATTGGGACCTCTCCTCTTTCTATCTTCATAAATGACCTCTACAAAGCCATCCCAGATGCCACCTGTATTCAATATGCTGATGATTCGACATTAGTCTGTACCGACTCATCCCCAGTTAATTTATTATCAAAAACACAATCATGCTTTACAGCAGTAGAAAACTGGTTACTGGGACGTCAACTTATTCTTAATCCAAACAAAACCAAACTGTTAATCTTTTACCCCACTCATAAAGTCATACTCACACCTTTTACAATTCAATCCAAAAATGGGACAAACATCTCCCCAGACTCCTACACTAAGCTTCTGGGAGTTACCATTGACAATAAACTTAAATATGATATCCATATTAATCAAACAATTAAAACCATTAACAAAAAACTTGGTTTGCTATATCGAATAAAATCCTTTCTTAACCCAATAGCAAAAATGGCCACTGCCCGCTCCCATCTCCTCTCTACCCTCTTATATGCTTCCCTATTTTTACTAATCTTAATATAACTGAATTAAACAAACTTACATGTTGCTATAATCATATTGCTAGATTTGCAACTGGCATGCCCTATAGAACCCATTATTGTACCAACCTACAAAACCTGGGTTGGATCGAATTCCCTAACCTTCTCCAGCAGAGCCAACTCATAGTAGCATTTAAAATTCTTAAACAATCTGACAAAACCCCTGCTGAAAAGCATAATCAAACCTTACAACAATCTCAATAGCTTACGCTCCTCAAACAAACTATTAGCTCAAACGGTAAAATCCAACAACTCAGGGGGTGATGCTCTCTTTGCCAATGCAATAGGAAAAATATGCAACTCCCTTCCACCTAGCCTCACCATCATTTCCTCCATCAAACTCTTCAAAAAGAGGCTACATCACCACCTCCAGATACACTGGCTCTGCCAATGTATAAGCCCAGTCTGACTCCACCTAATCAAGTTTCTTTTTTCTCCTCCTTACAGGTCTAACTATGTAACCACTATCTCTTCACACATCTGTTTTCCCTCTTATACCCTGTTTCATGCAAATCTCTATTCTTTGCTTACTACTCTAATACCCGTTATTACTACACGAAGGGTCTATATACAAGGAGAAAAAATTTTGTTATACTATATGTTTTTTTTTGTATTTTTTTGTTTGTTTATTCTTGGAGGAATGAGTAGAAATATTGTAAAATGTCTCCTTTTTTTGTGTAACTACCTAAGGAGAACAAATTGTATTGTATTATATCAACATATTGTATACCTACTTGTTAATGTTGGAGCTTTTCTCCCCGGGCCTCCGCTGAAAATGGACATGTATCCAGTCGGACTTTCCCGGTCAACAAATGTAAAATAAATAAATAAAATAATAAATAAATAACTCTAAGGGATGCTGATGTTCAAGTAGTGTGAGCAAAGTAGTCCTGAATGAGTAGTGGAAAGAAGAAATATCCACAGTAATGTACTGTAGCATAAGAAAATTAGCCATAGCCATAGTATGGATACCTATAGCAACATAATGAAATGCAGGTAATACTTCATATAGTTATAGCTTTACATTTATTCCCAGAAGGAAGTCAAAGCTGCAGTGACTTCCAGCTGTAATGCATGCATTAACCATGACAGATTGGCTGATTGAGATAAAAGTGTGCAGCATGAATGCATTCCAGCTTAATGAAGGTAATAACAAAGGTGCATTCCAGCTTAATGAAGGTAATAACAAAGGTGCATTCCAGCTTAATGAAGGTAATAACAAAGGTGCATTCCAGCTTAATGAAGGTAATAACAAAGGTGCATTCCAGCTTAATGAAGGTAATAACAAAGGTGCATTCCAGCTTAATGAAGGTAATAACAAAGGTGCATTCCAGCTTAATGAAGGTAATAACAAAGGTGCATTCCAGCTTAATGAAGGTAATAACAAAGGTGCATTCCAGCTTAATGAAGGTAATAACAAAGGTGCATTCCAGCTTAATGAAGGTAATAACAAAGGTGCATTCCAGCTTAATAAAGGTAATAACAAAGGTGCATTCCAGCTTAATGAAGGTAATAACAAAGGTGCATTCCAGCTTAATGAAGGTAATAACAAAGGTGCATTCCAGCTTAATGAAGGTAATAACAAAGGTGCATTCCAGCTTAATGAAGGTAATAAAAAAGGTGCATTCCAGCTTAATGAAGGTAATAACAAAGGTGCATTCCAGCTTAATGAAGGTAATAACAAAGGTGCATTCCAGCTTAATGAAGGTAATAACAAAGGCGTAGACAAGGTAAAAAAGAAAAGATGAAAGTATTAAAGCATTTTAAGAAATTCAGTTTTAGTGTACTGGAAGCTGTCAAGTTGGAGGACTTTTCAGGGAATTATAAGTTATGGCTTGATATGGCTTGGTATGGGAAGTGTGACAGTGGTGAAGTCTGCAGTTGGAGTGAGAGATGTGTTTAAACTGGAGGTGGGATTAAATCAAGGATCAGCTCTGAGCCCATTCTTATTTGCAATGGTGATGGACAGGTTGACAGGTGAGATCAGACAGGAGGCTCCATGGACTATGATGTTTGCAGATGACATTGTGATATGTAGTGAGAGTAGGGACCAGGTTGAAGAGACCCTGGAGAGGTGGAGATATGCTCTAGAGAGGAGAGGAATGAAGGTCAGCAGGACTAAGAATATGTGTGTGTGAATGTGAGGGAGGATAGAGGAATGGTGAGGATGCAGGGAGCAGACTTGGTGAAGGTGGATGAGTTTAAGTACTTGGGATCAACAGTTCAGAGTAATGGCGAGTGTGGAAGAGAGGTGAAGAAGAGAGTACAGGCAGGGTAGAATGGGTGGAGAAGAGTGTCAGGAGTGATTTGTGACAGACGGGTACCAGTAAGAGTGAAAGGGAAGGTCTACAAGAGGGTAGTGAGACCAGCTATGTTGTATGGGTTGGAGACGATGGCATTGACAAAAAGGCAGGAGTCACAGCTGGAAATGACAGAGTTAAAGATGTTAAGATTTGCACTGGGTGTGATAAGGATGGACAGGATTAGGAATCAGTATATTAGAGGGTCAGCTCAGGTTAGATGGTTTGGAGACAAAGTCAGAGAGGCAAGATTGCATTGGTTTGGACATGTGCTGAGGAGAGATGCTGGGTATATTGGGGAAAGGATGCTAAGGATGGATTTGCCAGGTAAGAGGAAAAGAGGAAGGCCTAAGATAAAGTTTATGGATGTGGTGAGAGAGGACATGCAGGTGGTTGGTGTGACAGAGCAAGATGCAGAGGACAGGAAGAAATGGAAACAGATGATCCGCTGTGGCGACCCCTAATGGGAACAGCTGAAAGAGAAGAAGATAAGGTATGGCTTGAGTGCCAAGAATCTTTCTGGAAGATTAGGTTAAGAGCTGACAAATATCCTGGACTCAGTGACCATATTAACATTAAATGCTTCTTGTCAGCATTAAATTTTTATATAGTATCCATTCTGCCTTAAATCTGATGCAATGTATTTTGGTTCAGGCACTTTTTAACCTACTGTTACTTAAGGACAAGCATTGATTAGTTGTTTGCATACCACATGACTGTTTTGTCACCATTTTGAAACAGTAATGTAGAACAGAGTATGTGTGCTGTATTTTAAGAAGTGTTTCAAGGACCGAACATACATATAAATACCAAGCACGTGCAGATCTCAGTGCCATTTTGATGGTTTAGTCGGAAACTGAGCATGTATGAGTGTAATAGCTAGTTTGTATATACGTTTACCTAAGTTAAAGTTAATAAGCCTCAATCCTGATGTGTTTGTACATAATAAAGCTGGTTGAATAGAACCCATGGAGTCTCGCCTATTGTATCTTTACTAGACTCAGTGACATGGTGTCAGAACCGGGATTCCAGAGACTGCTCTCCAGAGCTATGAGGTGCAGTGTTAATAGTGAAGGTAAACTAAGAGAAACGAGCATGAAATAGAGCCAGAAAATAACCAAAGGTATTGAAAACTTGTACAAACAGTTTATTTTATAAAAAAGATAAAATGGAACAGTACAAGGGCACAAACCACAATATTAAACAAGCTAGAGGCATGAAGTTTCTTGATTAAACAAAATGTTTAAAATTAAGAGATTTGATAAAATGAGCATCAGAAAAGTACGTAAGGGGTTTGGAATTATCTCAGAATTGTAAAATAGACATGTTTAGAATGCAATGAGCATGTCTAAAGCAAAATGGGAATTTTTAGATTAAAACGAGCACAAGAAAAGTATAATGGGCATTATTTAAGTTTCAAGATTTTCAAACTACTTGTTCTGATGAAGTCATACTATTTGATGAAAGCGCTTAACCTGTATTTCTTGTGTGACTAAATCATTTCTGTGGACTCGCAATGTTGTGCTATTATTAGTTATTTGGTTTTATTTCAGCACTTGGACGCCAATTGTTTGGACTACTTTCTATGTAGATAGTGTATCAGTAATTGGTGGAAAGGTTGATGGAGTGAATTAGTTGGTAACAAATTGATCCAGCAGGTCCTAGTTATTTGGTGATGCAGACTGAGATATGTTGACCAAGTAAAATAAGTTCTTGTAGGACTTAATTTCTCATGGAATGGAAGTCTTAAGTAAAAGCTGCCATATAGGACCTTGCATAGGATGGAATATAGCAAGAAGGCTTTTAGTCTTGTCTGGTTTTAGTCTTGTGAACATCTTTAAGACTTGTTAGGTTGAATGTAGTGATTTGAGGACTACATACTGAAGTTGAAACAGTATTTAATGATGAGCCTAATGAATGATTAGAGAGATACTATGACTTTTTGCTTCTGGAAAATATTTCCTTGGAAATTAATTGGACAGTATGAATGACTTCCTGATTGACATGGTTGTCAAAGAAAAGCCTGCTGTTGATGAAGGTCCCCTGCTCTCTAATGACCTCATCAGTTTTCTAAAATATGACTGTACTGATTTTTTTAGCATTCGGTTTGAGCCCAGTCAGTACACCAGGCACTGATTTGATCTTGCCCTTGCTGGAGCATTAGAAAATCAATAGGGTAGTTAACAATAGTGCCAGCTTGCTGTCCACAATAGACTTGGATAGCCAAATGTCTTTTGACATCTGACATTACGTACAGATGTAGATGACAAAGAGGAGGGGTCCTGAGACTGAGTTCTGAAAACACCACAAGTGATTTTCTTCTTTTGGAAGAGATACTAACAGCCATCACTGTTCGAGTTCTGTCATAGTGAGTTAGTTGGCTGTCTGTCATTTCACAGAGGGGTTAATGTTGTCAGATAAGCTTGTTGCTATAGCCACACTGGAGAATTGTCATAGCTTTACCAGGTCTAGTTTGGCATTGTGGGCAGATTGGCCCTTGTCCAAAGCTTCAGTAGCTTTGCCATAAAAGTCGAGTAGGTTGAGAAGACAAGACCTAACCTTTGTTAACCCAAATGGAATATGATCAAGGTATTGAAGACTATGTAATTTGTTGTGTGTAAGTTCATCTGTGATGTGTTCACAGGTACATACTAGGCTAGCTGTCCTTGTGGGCCATTTTAAACCTAGACAGGTTCCCTTTGTGTGCTTCAAGTAACCTATCCCATTTAGTTATAAATTGACTTGCCTATCTCATGGAAAAATAATTACAATTACCCCCAAAGAGAATACCTGTGATCATACCATAGATAATTTGAGGAGACCCATGCATGAGATAAGGCATTAAGGAGCTGCCTCTATCCATTAGTAGTACAGAGGGCAGTCCTTGAGTAAGTTTTCTGTTTCTCATCCATTGATTTAATTTCCAGTTGAATATGGACAGGGATGAACTTTGTTTTATGTGAATGGGAGGTATATTCCACAGCAATGGTTTCCTCTGCCTGTCTCTCTAAACCATTTTATTGATGTTGCAGAAGAGGTTTAGAACCCTAGACAGAGTATTTCTGATGCCATTTAACTTTGATGTGCAGTAAACCCATCAGTAATGTGCTGTAGGATGCCTTGTATGGCAGACATGGGTTACCTTTTAGTGGTCTGTGGGATGCCGGGTATAGTGATGGCATTCTTAGTCACTCCATGTATGACTTGTTGTTTAGGTCTTGTATTCTTTTAGTAAGGTTTTTCTTTGTGTACTAGGCCTTGTATTCTTTTAGGGAGGTGTTTCTGTGCATTCCAGTTGCTGAATGTGTCCAGACAGATGCCAAAGGGGGCATTATACTCCCTAAATGATGTTAGCATACTGCAAGAGGGTCTCACAGCAACAAATGACTGGTGTCAAAGCCATGGCCCCTACTGATTACCACATCAATGACAATCCCCTAAGCACACAATCTGTGGTGAGATACCTGAGTACTCAGGTTGACAACAATCTCACATTTGACCATCATGTGACGGCAGTGGTCAGAAAAGCCTCCATTTGGTACATTTCATGAGTAAAGACATTGCATCCAGGAAAATAAAGGAGGTTATTACCTCTGTACTCCTCCCTCATTAGACCAATTGAGTATAACACCCCATTTAGTATGTACCTAATCAAACACCTGCACCAACTGGAAAGGCCAAAGAGGTGCCTCAGGAGACTCCATGGCCTACAACACCTGTCCTGTATCGACAGGCTGAAATCACTGTCACTCTGCTCAGTATCATGCAGATTGCTCAGAGGTGATCTGTGTCACACCTACAAGGCAATTTTGGACCCTGCCCTACTAGAGATGCTCCATATCTGTAAGTCTAACTAATCGCACATTACCCGCTTGAAAGGCCTAAATCTAATGTGCAACATCAACAAAACCTGCTAGAGACAGGTTGGTCTCCCAGCGGCTGCATTGTCTCTGGAATGGGCTTCCCATAGACGTCAAATGGAATACTTCACTGACCCTCTTAAAGCGCAACCTCGATGAGTGGATGGAAAACCACAAATTTGTCCCAGGGGTTCCACCTGTGTCCCTCATTGACAGGGATGACAGGTGCTGACTGTGGTTTATTTTTTTGTGGATAAACTCTTGGCCAGGCTTGTAAGGGCCTCGGGGCCAGTAGCCTAGTAACCTCCTATGATCCTATGGTGTGTATATATGGCTCTACTGCTTTTAGTCGAATAACATTTGGTCAAAAATGATTTCAGGCAGCCCACTTCACCGAAAATGCATTTCATTAAAACCCATTTCGTCAAATTCCATTTGGTCGAAAATGGAATATAGCCCCTACCCCAATGCAGTGCGACCCTGGAGTGAGAATATAAAGTTAGGTTAGGTGGGTATGGGGGGCACAGCCCCACACATTAGGGGGGTGGGAGGCATACCCCCCACATAATTGCAGTGTATTCACTATTATATACTTGTGTATCCATTAAAAATACATTGAAACATATGTCAGTAAAAACTAGTTGCATAATGTAGGGGGCTACGCCCTACACCCCGCAATGTGAGGGGTTGTGCCCCCACCCCCCCAACTTTATATTCGCACTCCGGGATCGCACTGCAGTGGGGAAGGGACTATATTCCATTTTCAACCAAATGGAATTCGACCAAATGAGCTTTCAATCAAATGAGCTTTCAGTGAAGTAGGTTGCCTGAAATCATTTTCAACCAAATGTAATTCGACTAAAAGCAGTAGATCCATATATATATATATATGTGTGTGTGTGTGTGTATATATATATATATATATATATATATATATATATATATAAAATGTGTGTGTGTGCATGCATGTATCTGTCCATCTACAACCCCCTTTCCCCATTGTTCCACTTAGGGTTGGGTTGTCACTTCAACTAAAACAAATGTTCACACTGCTGGGTGGCTAAGCCTGCTTTGGCTGTTCTTCCATTCCACACACTCGCATGCATGCTCCCACTTATGGCCAATACTAAGGTTTCAAGACACCTCCTACAAGTCTCTGGAATGCGGAAGGAAATTGAAGCACCTGGAAGACACCCATGCTAGCAGACGTTGGACATTCAGTCTCTTCAGACTCAGCACAAAAAGCACCCCATCCAAGAAATGAACCAAGAACCCCTTCTGTCAGACAACAAAGCTGCCTGCTGTGCCACAGTGTATGTGTGTGTGTGTGTGTGTGTGTGTGTGTGTGTGTGTGTATTTATATACATACATACATATATATATATATATATATATATATATATATATCTGCTTCCCACTCCATCCTCCTCTATAAACTTTCTCAACTACACCTCTCCCTGCAACTATCTCCTGATTCTCCAGCTACCTCACTATCAGCAACACCTACAGCAATCTGTCCTCCTTTCCCCCCATAAAAGTGGGTGTCTCGCAAGGCTCAATTCTTGGTCCTCTTCTTTTTAACATTTTTACTAACCAACTCCACACATCCTGTCCTCAGTCATCCCCCATACAGTAGGCTGATGGCTCCACTATCAGCACCATTGCTGACAACCCCTCTGACCTACTCACCCAAACTCAAATCTCTTTTAACCTCACTGAAACTTGGCTAACTAACAACCAACTTATCTAGAGCCAAGGTTTACACCGCCAGGTGGCTAGCCCTGAGGGAGTAATTCTTCCAAACTAAGCAGTCGCACTCACACTCACACCTGTGTCCAATTTAGTGTGTCCAATCCACTTACTGCATGTCTTTGGAATGTAGGAAGAAACTGGAGAACCCGGAGGAAACCACGGTGAACATAGGAAGGGCATGCAGTCTGTGCACAGAAGGCACCCGAGCCAAGAATTGAACCAGAGAACCTGTTGCTGTGAGGCGACAACTCTAAACTCTGTGCCATCCAATCTATGTCATATCAACTGTGACCTCAAATGATCCTGCTGCTTTCCCTGACTTCATTTTCCTTAGAATTAATCTTACTACTTCCATGGTAGGCTCCTGCTGTTCCCTCATTGTAGGCTGTGTCTTGGAAAGTACAGCTTCTGTGTAGTTTTCTTCATCTGAAGCTGCTCGAAGTACTCTTCTATCTCCCTTTGATGTTGTGTGTACTGGTGAGCAGATTGTTGTTGGCATCCCTTATGAAGTGTGTCTGACCATCCTTTTTAGCTTTCTGTTTTTGTCCTGCAACTTGATATACTTTCTTTGTGCCACCTACTGAGTCACCTTCCAGTAGTTGGTAGAGTGCCTCTGATGCCTTGTTCTTTGCTATTGCAACTCCTTTTTTAGCCTTTTCTTGCTAGCCATCCCATATTCCTTCCTAGTGTTGTCTGTCTTTTCAATCTCCACTTCTTCCTGCACTCTCTTTCTTTTGATGACTTCCTGGACTTGTGCATTCTTCCACCAGCATTCCTATCCCTGGCTCATCTACATATATGTTGTGTCGTCCTCACACATGCTGTTTTGAGGTGCTCCAATCCTCTTCAACTCCACTTATTTCTCCTCTTCTTGAGGTGCTAGACCCCTAAGCAAGTCCCAGAACTGTTGTGTTTTCTCTCCAGTCATCTTCTAGGTCTTCAGCCTGGTCTCTGTTGACCTTGGAAGCCTTCTATGATCACTCCTTGCAACTGATTGTGGCAACCAGTGTTTTTTTTACAGTGGGCTTACTTCTTCACTGGGGATGAATTTACAATCACTGATTCTACCCCATTGTCCTTTCCTTACTAGGAGGAACTCTACACGAGTTGCACATTAGGTGCTCTTGTATGCGATCTTGTGACAGTATCACTTTTTTTAACATGTGTTGGCTACTATCAAGCCATTTGCCAGACAGAAGTCTATAGATTGGCCTCTCCTTCTTTATTCCTATTGCCCCACTCATGTGGACCCAGGCAGTCTTCATATCCTTTTCTGTTTGTCCTGAAATGCGCATTCAGGTCAGCCATTATCAACACCACTTTCTGTTGTCCTGCTTTATAAAGTAATAAATATTTCATATATGTCTGTATCTATCTATATATGTCTATAACTATTACATATGTATATATATATCTACATAAATGCATTGTGTGTGTGTGTGTCTATATTTCTCTCTCTCTTTATATATATATTATATGTATATATATATATATATATATATATATATATATATATATATATATATATACATATACATACAGTATATATAGGGTTGGGGGATAAATTGGGTAAGAGGATAAATTGAGTGTGTGTAATTTTGAGAGTTTAGGGTTAGGGTAAGGGACAAATTGTGTGTGTGTGTGTCTGTGTGTGTGTGTGTGTGTGTGTGTGTGTATGTGTGTGTGTGTGTGTGTGTGTGTGTGTGTGTGTGTGTGTGTGTGTGTGTGTGTGTGTGTGTGTGTGTGTGTGTGTGTGTGGTGTGTGTGTGTGTGTGTGCGTGCGTGTGTGTGTGTGTGCATGCGTGCATGCGTGCGTGTGTGTGTGTGTGTGTGTGTGTGTGTGTGTCCTACATGGGGAGGGACACAAAGCACTGGTTGGACAGAGAGGGAGCTGGAGGTTTTGGCTTGGCCACCCAGCTGAGATCTTAACCCTATAGCTGTGTCAGTGTGGAGTCTTATTGGGGATCTGGAGAGAGAGGGAGAAACCAGCCTCAGAATGACTGTGATCTCTGTGTGCTCTTAAGGGAAATTGTACTTTACTGTGTGTACTTGTCAACCTCCCAATGTGCACGTCCCTCATTGGTGTTAGTGGTGAGGATTGACGCTCCTTGATTACTGGGCCAGTACAGGGGTGTCTCAACACTCTTCATTGCAAAACTCTTCCAGGAAGGGTCAAAGCGCACTCTACCAGGCCCTTGGCTTCATTTATGATTTTCTGAAAAGAAGCTGCTACTTGGTCCTCTGTACATACTTTTACAAAGCACTGTAAGTTTGATTCTTTCTCTAGGTCCAGGTCAAGGTTTGCTAGGACCATTTGCCAGGGGCCCTGGACTCTTCTCCTTTATCTACCAAATGTAGTAAGCTAAAGTAATCTACCCATATAGCTAAGGTCACTGCAGCAGTGATCAGTATGATGAACATTGTGCAGTCGTGTATGTAAACTTAACATAACAGTAGCTGTTCCAATGATCACTGTTGTAGTAGCCCCTCCTTCTACCCCCTTGTTTACTGGTGTGTTAGCGTGCGTGTTTTTTATACCAGGGTATAGACATTTATTTTTTGTTGTTCCCAGCATTGTCCATTCAGGTCTCAGGCCCACTCTCTCTGCTGGCAGGAAAGCTCTGAAGAGTTATGCGTTTTAGTCAGCTCAAGCTGCCTGACATTCTGGGCATGAGGAAAGTGCCTTGAAGCTTTGGAAGCTGGTCGGCTGTTATACCCTTGACAGAATATAACAAATACAGCTAAAGCTACTGCAGCAGTGATCATTCAAACATCTGCTGTTATGGTAAGTTTACTTACTCAACTATACTTTCCATCTCTCAGGACTAACAAGAGTGTCTCCTTTTTTCCCTTCAGGGGACCCCAACAGTCACAGAGGATGTAGCTCGGTCCATAGTGATTGTAGTTGCTACACCTTAGGAATCCAGTTAAAGATGAGTCGCCTGAGGAACAAACTCTGACCACAGCAGAGTCACCAACCTGTGGCTGAGGCAAATTGCTAACCTGCTATGGTGGCAAAGGCTGTTTCCTTAACTTTTTCTTTTGTGGATGGAAGAAGGACTGACTATGGAATTGTATAAAATGGTGTTTTCCCCAGGAAAACAAGCAGCAAAAGCCAGTAAGTAGTCTTTAAAAGTCACTCTTTCCAAACACAATCACAGTAAAAAGCACTTTAAAACATTCTGCCAGTCCCCAAAAGTAAACTAAACAGAATTTCTCCACACACACACAAAAAAAATGTTTTCCAATTACTTTAAACAACTTTTAAACTGGCAGGAAAAAAAAATGCATCCCATTTAAAAGTACAGTTAAGTCTCCTGACAGTCCATTAAAATACAAGCTCCAAGCTGAACTATATGTTAATGTGGAAGTTTCCCACTAAAGGAATGTATCTGGCCAGCAAAGGAAAAGCACAAGCAGGCAGTTGACCCCCAAAAGCCTGCAGACTCTCTTCAATAGTAGAAAAGCTCTAAAGGCCTTGCTGCTCAAAAAAGTCTTTTTAGTTAACTCAACTCAAGATAAGAAACAGTTTAGGCATGTGGAAGCTGGCCCGTTGTTATATCCTTGGCATGATATTACCGATATAGCTAAGACGACTACAGCAGTTACGAATATGATGAACATTTTAATGTTCTGAGGGCCATATTTTATTTTGTGAAACTAGAATAACTAAACATGAATCTGTTCACGTTATATCTTTTCCCAGATATGGTTTGTTTTATGCTACTATGACACTGAATTGGCATGTCTCGCACAAATTCAAGTTTCAATCTTTAGATGCTGCAATGACTGTTTTCTAGTGAAGATCAGAAGAATAATGCATTTTATGATTCCTGCATGTAGGTGCATACGAAGGAATACTGAATGTGTTTGTATACAGTGAATCAAGTAATTTCATGCCTGTGCAAACAGGAAGTTGAGGATCTCTACTCTTCATCTGGAGTATAACCTGTCCTGCTTGCCCCTACTACTACACCTATGATAGGTGAGCCAGATCCAATGGTGAAGAGGCATTCAGCCTTGGAACTGGAGAAGCCATCCACTAAAGGCAACAGGGTATCATCTTTATAGTCCAGGTAAGTAGGACAAATGACGTAAATGACATAACTTACTGAATAAAGGAATTCAAATACATTTTTCATAGAAAATATATGACACAAAATACAGTAAAGGTTCACAATATATTTTATTACCAACACTGTAAATATAAAGAACAACAGTATGAGAAATATAACATCAACGCTTGATTGCCTATAAAAATCAACCAATGAAAATAAACTCCTTGGCTAAATACTGAAGCAAATAATTAGCTCTAGTGCCAACAAAGCAAATGATTAACATTATCAGTTCAGTTCATACCTGAACCAGTGCTGTGACAAAATAATTAACACACCATTTGAAGTGCAGTACCTCAGCCATCATTATTTACAAAACACTTCATATTATAAGTTTGCTGCCAGTCTGGACTCTTAAGGGAAAAACAAAGAGTCTGACCACTGTATTCTTCCTTACTTTTCAAATAGATCACATCTGCTTGCAAGTTCATAGGTAAAGGTAAACACCTTAACCTTTATGTCATCCTCCCACCCAACAATCAGCACTAATAGAAACTCAAAAGATAGAAAACAGATTAAGCAACCCTCAGCAAGTGCTATAGAAAGAAGATGGTAAAATGCAGTAAATATATACCTTCAGTGTTTGGGGCAGAATAAGCTTGATGGTGCTGGGAAACACTGCAAATAATATAGAGTGGGTACGCTAAACTGGGAATGGGCTAAGGATGACCGTATTAAAACTCCAGAAATAAGATGTCAATGGACTGTTAGAAATGGTACTAGTCAACTATGTGATGTTTTGTGTGCATGATAATGCACATACACCCAAACTGTAAAACTCGTCAGTGAAAGTTATTATAGTGGGATTACTGCTCATGTCCCAAGACAGCAATGTTTAGTCATTTAAAAAGTCTTGCAGCGCAGGGTGCAGCCCCCTCCACCCAAACGTTGCAAATTTACTGAATGCAATTTCATGGTCCTGTTTTTTCTTTTCATAACTTTTGATGATGTGACTGACAAGCAGCTGTCCAGTAGCTCCAGACAAATGAGACCACAAGGACAAACAGTAGACAATTTATTGCCTTATTACCAGTTGTACGTGAAGAAGAATGACAAATGGTTGAAGAAATCAAAAACTGTCATGCAGCTCAATGCTAGGAACCTGGCGCAGCACCGATAAATATTGCATAATCCATCTGCAATATTAACTTCTGGTACTGGGAATTCCAACTTCCTCAACCAGTTGGACAGAGTTCCCAAGCTTATCCTCATGTGTGGTTCCTCATGGAAACCTCAATTTGAAAAGTTAATCGGATACACCACAGTACTATCACATACACTTTGGTACTGGGAACTATGTCAAATGTCACTACCACCAGGCCTAAGACCCTGAGACAAAGGGCAGCCAGGATGGATTAATTCTGGATGATTTGAAATTGAACAATGTGGATGAATATAACTCCTGTCTTAAGGTTAAAAATACTTGGCCAGACATAGTCCAACGCGCACCCAATGAACATCAGCACTTTGGGCATTATATGCATCTTTCTGGGTTTCAATGTAGTTCCTAAGGACTGGAAGGGTGTTAGAAGAGGTGCTCTCACTGCTAAAAGACTGTCCACTGTTGATGCAACTAGAAGCAGTTGTTCACCTCAGTAATTTGAAGCATCTGCTTTACAGCAATGGCATAATTTACTTTAAGCAAACCAAACTGTCCACTGTTGATGCAACTAGAAGCAGTTGTTCACCTCAGTAATTTGAAGCATCTGCTTTACAGCAATGGCATAATTTACTTTAAGCAAACCAGAGGATGTGCTGTAGCAAACTCCATTCACACTTTCTCAACATCCATGGCTCCACAATTCCCACTCACAGTCATGACATATCTTATGGGCTACATACAAGCAATGAGTATAGCCTTATACATAAATACAATTTTTATAGTAATATAATAAAAAAGAAAAGTTGTTACAAAAAACCACAGCCATTAGAGGGTCTACCATTCCCCTGAACCTCCCCGCCTAAAGTGTTTAGACTATGGTGGGAGGTGCAGGAAGTGAAATCCCCTTTGCTGGAAGCTTGTATTACTAACAGTAAGCAACACAAACAGTGATAACTATTTTTTACCACTTCTATTGGTTTGTTATTACAAGAGCTATGCATTTTTCTCATGAACAATGGACAGAATTAACATGGCTGTCAATCAGCCAGTGTTAGTCATCTGAAGATACACTTACACCTCTGCAAAGATCATGTGGGGTGCTTAATGTAAGTTATGTTGCTGTGACTGTGGACCTGCAATTAGTGAATGCCCTGACACTGTGGCAATACCAAATAACAATGTCTGGAACTGGTACTGACTGACTCCAGCACAGAAATTTCATGGAGTCCTGGAAAATATTGATGTGAAGATTGATATTCCGGAGGTGCAAAGATCACATCCAGTCATCTTCAGACAGGCAAGGACTGTGACCACATGAGAGGTCTTTCCTGGGATGTACTGGATTAGACCATTCAGATCTAGAACTGATTTGTGGCTCTTGGTTTTCTTTCTAGATTGTACACTGGGGAGAGAGAGAGAGAGAGAGAAAACAGGAGTATGGGAATGTGTAACTTCTGGATACAGTCATTGTGATCCAGTAGCCAACTGTTATTTGTGATGGCCAACCATGCCAATAAGTCTCCAGAGTGGGGCAGTCAGGCAAGGTCTCAGAGACCAGAATTCTGTCTGTAAAAGAGGGGCAGTAGTACCCATGATTATTTTTCTATTATTGTCTCTGGACACAGGCTGTTTTGGAGATTACCATGACCACACTGGTATTTTGCAGAACCTCTGTTACTGATTTGCGGTTGGCTGCACTGAAACCAGAAATGACACAGGCTCTGGTGTAGCCACAAGAAGAAGTAATCTTAAAAGCTGTAACAGACTTACCTCCTTGTTTCAGGTTTTCAAGCTCCTTTTAACCTACAGACCACACATGAGCATATTTAGAGTTGGTGTCATCACAGTAAGTGAAAAGAAGCCATGTATGACATCACACAGCTAGTCAGGTACCCCCATTCTAGCTGAACCACTTGCAACATTATGAGCTCAGCACATGGTTAGTTTGGTCATAGAGCACAGAGTTGACATTTGGGACTGAAGCTTGTATTTTAAGTCCCCATCTGACAACCCTTTGAGAAACTGGTTTGCTTTTATGAACTAGCATATGTAATAGTTGGCCTCAGCAAAATATATAGGAAGCTTAAACACCCTTCCTTAATCTGCTCAACATGCAGGAGGACGAGCAGTCTGTAATTAGCATGTCCAGTCCTTAGCAGATCAAATGATCTTGTCAGGTTTCTCTGGAATGGGTGACACAACACAGAGGTTATAGCATGCATTCAAGTCATCCTATCAGCTGGGGGAGTTGGTCGGGGGAAGACTTGACAGAATAAAAAAGCTTCTTAAAGGACATGCCTGGGAAAGGAAATGCTGGGGCAAAGGACCACCCTACCTTTATCCATATAATTTCTAAAATTTTCCTGACTCTGGAATCATGGGGATGGAGTGGAATCCTCCTCCTCACCCTCATTAGTTCCCAGGGCGGGGGGACTCCTGAGATGAATCTACATGCTTCCTCTTGCATTTAGTCTTTCCACTCTTCTTCTGAGGTGACTGGTGAACACAGGAGGAAGGCTGAACCTATCCAAATCTCATGGCAGCATCTTGCTAAGGCCACTGATGTTTCTGTCTTGCACGAGGGGGTGGTGCACATCTGAAACAACAGGCAAATGTCAATCTCTATCTGTGACTGAAGTTAATGCAGGCATCAAAATAGGCAAATGCAGTGAACCTGCACTGCTGGCAAAGTGAATGAGGCTGGAACCATTGCCTGGACTGACTGAAGCAGCCTTGACTGGCTGGTATGGAAGATGAACCTAGAGACAAAGATGCCTACCTGATTCAGATGGACTGACCATGTCTGAAGGGAACAATGAACCATTTAGTCATAAGGTTGAAACAGGACACTGACTCCAAGGTTCAAAAGGGTGCCTCCAGTGAGGGAAAGGTAGGCCTTAAAGAGATCAGAATTGATGCAGACTCAACGTCTGGTCCCCACCCTCGAGGCTAAAGGACCTCCCAATATCAAATGCCCAAGTGAAAAAACTGACAGCGTCAGGAAGGGCATCTGGCATAAAACTTCACCAAATACTTCATGTGGACATCAGTAAATATTTCCATACCGGATTGGTCGTGGCCCGGGTTAACGACGACCGCCACCAGTACTGTTTGCCAACAGGGTGCTGGTGGAAATTGGGCTACTGTTGGCCGAAGGAGGAGAAAAGGCAGAAGACATGGCCGAAGGCAGGAAGAGAGGAGAAAGGCTAGGACTGTGGTAGTTAGGGTCATAACTTTGAATGTTGGCAGTATGACTGCTATAGAGAGAGAGCTAGCCGATATGATGGACAGAAGGAAGGTTGGTATATTGTGTGTGCAAGAGACCAGATGGAAGGGGAGTAAGGCTAGGTGTATCGGAGGTGGGTTCAAATTGTTTTATCATGGTGTGGATGGGAGGAGAAATGGCGTAGGAGTTATCCTGAAGGAACAGTATGCTAGGAGTGTTTTGGAGGTGAAAAGAGTGTCGGGTAGAGTGATGTTTATGAAGCTGGAAATTGATGGTGTAGTGATGAATGTTGTTAGTGCATATGCTCCACAAGTTGGGTGTGCGATGGATGAGAAAGAAACATTTTGGAGTAAGTTGGATGAAGTGGTGATGACTGTACCCAAGGATGAGAGAGTGGTGATTGGAGCAGATTTCAATGGGCATGTTGGTGAAGGGAACAGAGGGGCTGAGGAAGTGATGGGTAGGTATGGTGTTAAACAGAGGAATGCAGAAGGTCAGATGGCAGTGGATTTTGTGAAAAGGATGGACATGGTTGTGGTGAATACGTATTTTAACAAGAGGGAGGAGCATAGGGTGACATACAAGAGTGGAAGAAGATGTGCACAGGTGGATTATATCTTATGTAGGAGGGCCAGTTTGAAGGAGATTGGAGACTGTAAAGTGGTGACTGAGGAAAGTGTAGTTAGGCAGCATAGGATGGTGGTTTGTAGAATGACATTGGTGATCAAGCAGAGGAGGAGTGTGAGGGCAGCACCAAGGATCAAATGGTGGAAATTCAAAAAGGTAATTGTGAGGTGGGGTTCAGGGATGAGTTAAGACAGGCACTGGGTGGCAATGAAGAGTTACCAAATAGCTGGGTAACTACAGCAGAGCTAGTAAGGGAGACTGCTAGGAAGGTGCTTGGTATGACATCTGGACAGAGGAAGGACGACAAGGAGACATGGTGGTGGAATGAGGAAGTACAGGAGAGTATACAGAGGAAGAGGTTGGCAAAGAAGAAGTGGGATTGTCAGAGAGATGAAGAAAGTAGACAGGAATATAAGGAGATGAGGTGCATGGCAAAGAGTGAGGTGGCAAAGGCTAAGGATAAGGCGTATGAAGAGTTGTATGAAAGACTGGACACTAAGGAGGGAGAAAAAGACCTGTACCAATTGGCTAGACAGAGGGACCGAGCTAGGAAAGATGTGCAGCAGGTAAAGGTGATGAAGGATAATGAGGGAAACATACTCACAAGTGAGGAGAGTGTGTTGAGGAGATGGAAAGAGTACTTTGAGGAGTTGATGAATTAAGAGAATGAGAGGGAGAGAAGGTTGGATGATGTGGGGATAGTGAATCGTGAAGTACAATGGATTAGCAAGGAGGAAGTAAGGATATCAATGAAGAGGATAAAGAATGGAAAGGTTGTTGGTACAGATGACATACCTGTGGAAGCATGGAGATGTTTAGGTGAAATGGCAGTGGAGTTTTTAACTAGATTGTTTAATGAAATCTTGGAAAATGAGAGAATGCCTGAGGAATGGAGAAGTGTTTTGGTACCTGTTTTTAAGAATAAGGGTGATGTGCAGAGATGTAGTAACTACAGAGGGATTAAATTGATCAGTCACAGCATGAAGTTATGGGAAGGAGTAGTGGAAGCTAGGTTAAGAAGGGACGTGATGATTAGTGATCACCAGTATGGTTTTATGCCAGGAAAGAGCACTACAGATGCGATGTTTGCTCTGAGAGTGTTGATGGAGAAGTACAGAGAAGGTCAGAAGGAGTTGCATTGTGTTTTTGTAGACTTAGAGAAAGCATATGACAGGTTGCCTAGATAGGAGTTGTGGTATTGTATGAGGAAGTCGGAAGTGTCAGAGAAGTATGTAATAGTGGTACAGGATATGTACGAGGGTAGTGTGACAGCGGTGAGGTCTGCAGTGGGAGTGACAGATGCATTTAAGGTGGAGGTGGGATTGCATCAAGGATCAGCTCTGAGCCCTTTCTTATTTGCAATGGTGATGGACAGGTTGACAGATGAGATCAGACATGAGTTCCTGTGGACTATGATGTTTGCAGATAACATTGTGATCTGTAGTGAGAGTAGGGAACAGGTGGAGGAGACCCTGGAGAGATGGAGATATGCTCTAGAGAGAAGAGGAATGAAGGTTAGCAGGACTAAGACAGAATATATGTGTGTGAATGAGAGGGAGGATAGGGGAATGGTGAGGATGCAAGGAGTAGAGGTGGCGAAGGTGGATGAGTTTAAATACTTGGGGTCAGTAGTTCAGAGTAACGGTGAGTGTGGAAGAGAGGTGAAGAAGAGAGTACAGGCAGGATGGAGTGGGTGGGGAAGAGTGCCAGGAGTGATTTGTGACAGACGAGTACTAGTAAGAGTGAAAGGGAAGGTCTACAAGATGGTAATGGGACCAGCTATGTTATATGGGTTGGAGACAGTGGCATTGACAAAAAGGCAAGAGTTTGAGCTGGATGTGGCAGAGTTGAAGATGTTAAGATTTGCACTGGGTGTGACGAGGGTAGACAGGATTAGGAATAAGTATATTAGAGGGTCAGCCCAGGTTGGAAGGTTTGGAGACAAAGCCAGAGAGGCAAGATTACGTTGGTTTGGACATGTGCTCAGGAGGGATGCTGAGTATATTGGGAAAAAGATGCTAAGGATGAAGCTACTAGGTAACAGGAAAAGAGGAAGGCCTAAGATAAGGTTTATGGATGTGGTGAGAGAGGACATGCAGGTGGTTGGTGTGACAGAACAAGATGAAGAGGACAGGAAGAAATGGAAACAGATGATCCGCTGTGGCGACCCCTAACGGGAACAGCCGAAAGAAGATGATGACCAGTATTTGGAAGAGAAAACTTTGGGATAATAATGTTGTACTAACTTATACATTGGTAGATGCTGCCACCTAGTGGTAAAAGGAGATAAACAGAAGAGATAGGCAAAATCGTCTTAAGCAATATATCCTAGGTTAAGAAAAATGGAGGCAGAAGAGAGGCAAGGGGTCTGCGGTAGGCTGCTATAACTCTCACACAGAAGGGCAGACTCACATATATAGGTAGCAATAAAATTCTGCTAGTAATTAGTTTTAGGCAACATACATTTTCAAATGAAAGGGTCATCACTATAGTAGCTTTCTATAAGCCTGGCTAGCAGGCAGATTCAGGGTGTCTTCAGGGTTTAGCAGGAGGTATTCTTTACACTTTAGTGGCAGGGAGGGAGCACCTGGAACGGTTTACTGTAAAAGAGAGAGAGAGAGAGATAACATTGAGTTAGATAGTTTAAGGATACAGATAAAGGGTAGAGGGAGAAGGCAGAAATTAAGCAATATTCAGAGAAGAAAGGATTGTGTAACAGAGTGCAGTAAGTAGAGAGAGACAAGGGATGAATGTAGGTAGAGGGTATAAGTAGAGGGAGAGTACGTTAGAGAGGTAGCAGTAGAGAGCAGCAGATTTAATGTCAATAAAACAATGTAATTTTGCATTGTAAGCTTCATTAACAAAAACTATCACTCTACAGCCCAGCCTAATATCATTAACCCTAATCCATTGGAGAGGAAGGGGTTAGACATCAGTAAGCAAAATTAAACCGAGTTATACAAAGGAAAAAGAGCACATTAAATGTATACAGTCTGCACACAGTACATAAGCTGTGCATAAGAGTATCAGTTTGTATGAAGTGCAGTATCCGTATACACACAACTGGAATGAAAACGTAGCAGTCATACTAGGCAAAAAAGCAGTAATGCTTTAGTAGGAGCTTTGGTCCAACCATGTGGCATTGTAATACCTTTTACATGCAGAAAGCTGTACAATACGCTTATAAAATCCCTTTATATTCAAGCAGGCAGCATGAGTATGTATATTACATTTAATATAAATGTCTTGAGAAAAAATTGGCTTTCTACGATGCCCTAAGGGTGGCGCCCTTTTAACTAGAGAGCTTTCCAGCAGTTTAGAGATATTTAAAATATCAAAATCCAACCACGAACCCCACGAACCCCAAAAGCAGCTGTTAGGTATCTTATCAAACTTATTTCTGCAATGGCAAGGAGCTAAGTAGCCTTTAACATTTAACATTTACAAACATAAGCAAACTACCAAAAAGCCGTCAGCACAAGTATGTTTCTAACATCTGAGCCTGTTTTCCATTTGTTTTACAGTGTTAGCACAATTAGAGCTCTACAAGCTTGCATTTAAACAGACACTTAGATAAACCTACCGGGAGGCAAGTCAAGCAGCCAAACAGCAGGACCGGCATAAGGGAGATGTGGATGCTCTAAAACAGGATTTGTCAATAATTGCAGGTGTGGGGGTAGCCTCATTCTTTGATTTCCTGTCCTTGCCTATTTAAGTGGTACAGTTTGAAATATTTTCTGCTTAAAAACCTCAGCTTTGGCTGGCTAAGATCTAGCTGTATTCAACTGGGCGTATAAGAGAATTTAAGTACCTTTATCTGCACTTTTTCAAATAATACAGTATTTAAATTGATTTAACTGTGTTGCATGATTATTAACTGAACTGGAAGTTTTGACTCTGTTCTTCAGTTACTGCTTGCTTGAATTTTATTATTTGTCAGTAATTGCAGGTGTAGGAGTAGCCACATTCTTTGATTTCCTGTCCTTGCCTGTATAAGTGGTACAGTTTGAAATATTTTCTGCTTAAAAACCTCAACTTTAGCCGGCTAAGATCTAGCTGTATTTAACTGGACGTATAAGAGAATTTAAGTACCTTTAGCTGTACTTTTTTTCAAATAATACAGTATTTAAATTGATTGAACTGTGTTGCATGATTATTAACTGAACTGGAAGTTTTAACTGAACTGGAAGTTTTGACTCTGTTCTTCCATTACTACTTGCTTGAATTTTATTATTTGTCAGTAATTGCAGGTGTGGGGGTAGCCACATTCTTTGATTTCCTGTCCTTGCCTATTTAAGTGGTACAGTTTGAAATATTTTCTGCTTAAAAACCTCAGATTTGGCTGGCTAAGATCTAGCTGTATTCAGCTGGACGTATAAGAGAATATAAGTACCTTTATCTGCACTTTTTTCAAGTAATACAGTATTTAAATTGATTTAACTGTGTTGCATGATTATTAACTGAACTGGAAGTTTTGACTCTGTTCTTCATAGGTTCATAGATTAGTACTAAGCTAACTACCCTTGCGAGCCATTTTAAGCTTAGCCAATTATCCCTTGTGAGACTCAAACTCTGCACCTTGTGTGTGTAAGGCAAACACCTTAACCATTAGGCCACCCTCCCAGCCCTTCAGTTACTGCTTGCTTGAATTTTATTATTTGTCAGTAATTGCAGGTGTGGGGGTAGCCACATTCTTTGATTTCCTGTCCTTGCCTATTGAAGTGGTACAGTTTGAAATATTTTCTGCTTAAAAATCTCAGCTTTGGCTGGCTAAGATCTAGCTATATTCAACTGGATGTATAAGAGAATTTAAGTAACTTTATCTGCACTTTTTTTCAAATAATACAGTATTTAATTGATTTAACTGTGTTGCATGATTATTAACTGAACTGGAAGTTTTGACTATGTTCTTGAGTTACTGCTTGTTTGAATTTTATTATTTGTCAGTAATTGCAGGTGTGGGGGTAGCCACATCCTTTGATTTCCTGTCCTTGCCTATTTAAGTGGCACTGTTTGAAATATTTTCTGCTTACAAACCTCAGCTTTGGCTGGCTAAGATCTAGCTGCATTCAACTGAATGTATAAGAGAATTTAAGTACCTTTATCTGCACTTTTTAAAATAATACAGTATTTAAATTGATTTAACTGTGTTGCATGATTATTAACTGAACTGGAAGTTTTGACTCTGTTCTTCAGTTACTACTTGCTTGAATTTTATTATTTGTCAGTAATTGCAGGTGTAGGGGTAGCCACATTCTTTGATTTCCTGTCCTTGCCTATTTAAGCCGTACAATTGAAATATTTTCTGTTTAGAAACCTCAACTTTGGCCGGCTAAGGTCTAGCTGTATTCAACTAGACGTCTAAGAGAATTGAAGTACCTTTTTCTGCACTTTTTTCAAATAATACAGTATTTAAATTGGTTGAACTGTGTTGCATGATTATTAACTGAACTGGAAGTTTTAACTGAACTGGAAGTTTTGACTCTGTTCTTCAGTTACTGCTTGCTTGAATTTTATTATTTGTTAGTAATTGCAGGTGTGGGGGTAGCCACATTCTTTGATTTCCTGTCCTTGCCTATTTAAGTGATACAGTTTGAAATATTTTCTGCTTAAAAACCTCAGCTTTGGCCGGCCAAGATCTAGCTGTATTCAACTGGATGTATAAGAGAATTTAAGTACCTTTATCTGCACTTTTTTCAAATAATACTGTATTTAAATTGATTTAACTGTGTTGCATGATTATTAACTGAACTGGAAGTTTTGACTCTGTTCTTCAGTTACTGCTTGCTTGAATTTTATTATTTGTCAGTAATTGCAGGTGTGGGGGTAGCCACATTCTTTGATTTCCTGTCCGTGCCTATTTAAGTGGTACAGTTTGAAATATTTTCTGATTAAAAACCTCAGCTTTGGCCGGCTAAGATCTAGCTGTATTCAGCTGGATGTATAAGAGAATTTAAGTACCTTTATCTGCACTTTTTTTCAAATAATCCAGTATTTAAATTGATTTAACTGTGTTGCATGATTATTAATTAAACTGGAAGTTTTGACTCTGTTCTTCATAGGTTCATAGGTTCATAGATTAGTACTAAGCTAACTGCCCTTGCGAGCCATTTTAAGCCTTGCCAATTATCCCTTGTGAGACTCAAACTCTGCAGCTTGTGTGTGTAAGGCAAACACCTTAACCATTAGGCCACCCTCCCAACCCCTCAGTTACTGCTTGCTTGTATTTTATTATTTGTCAGTAATTGCAGGTGTGGGGATAGCCACATTCTTTGATTTCCTGTCCTTGCCTATTTAAGTGGTACAGTTTGAAATATTTTCTGCTTAAAAATCTCAGCTTTGGCTGGCTAAGATCTAGCTGTATTCAACTGCACGTATAAGAGAATTTAAGTAAATTTATCTGCACTTTTTTTCAAATAATACAGTATTTAATTGATTTAACTGTGTTGCATGACTATTAACTGAACTGGAAGCTTTGACTATGTTCTTGAGTTACTGCTTGTTTGAATTTTATTATTTGCTAGTAATTACAGGTGTGGGGGTAGCCACATTCTTTGATTTCCTGTCCTTGCCTATTTGAGTGGTACAGTTTGAAATATTTTATGCTTAAAAACCTCAGCTTTGGCCGGCTAAGATCTAGCTGTATTCAACTGGACGTATAAGAGAATTTAAGTTCCTTTATCTGCACCTTTTTCAAAGAATACAGTATTTAAATTGATTTAACTGTGTTGCATGATTATTAACTGAACTGGAAGTTTTGACTCTGTTCTTCAGTTAGTTTTCCCAGCCACCCTCCCTGTTTCTGTTTTGGTGTTAATCTTAGTGGCTTTGAAGCTGCCCGCCCGTCTTGTAAATTTGTGTTTGGATACTCCTTCTGGGCCCATCTCATTTGCTCACTCAACTGAGTGCAGTGAGATCATATTCTGATTTCAGGCACTCCTACTGTGTACAAAGAGAGCATTTGGGAAAGAGAACAAAAAAAAATTTAAGCTTGTTTCCTTCCTTTCCTGTTAAGTGGTCTAGACTGTTTGTAGGCTTCTGAGCCCCCAAGCCCTTCTGTCTTGGAGGGAAGTCTTCTAGCTTAGTTTTGTTTCTTATAACTAGCCAGTTTTCTAGTTTCAGCACTCAAATATGTTTCTTTGAACTCAGCACTTGTTCAGAACTCATTGTAAGCACTACATAAGCTGCAAATTACTACAGCACTCAACTTTCCTCACTTGTCTAGTGGAAAGCAGTTTTTAGTACTTAATAAATAAGCACTTATCCAGGCATGTCTAAGGGTCAGCTCCCAGTGATTTCTCCTGTCTTCCTGATGAATCTGGGCATCTTGGGGCAATGCAGCAATTGCCTCATGTACACAGACAACCCTCTCCTCCTACCACCCAACATTACAACCTGTGAGAGATGCACTTATACAGCCAAATTGGAAGCAAAGCTCTCTTCACTCAAGACTGGTCTAGACAGTCAAGAGGAGAAGATAAAAACTTGCACCACACCACACTCATCACATAGTCCCTCAAAACCTACACCACCAAAACACACACATAGAAACACAAAGCACACACCTACATTCGCGGAGGCTCTCAATAAAAACCTGCCCAAGCATCAGGGACATCCAAAGCATAAACTTAAGCAAACTCCACCCCCAACACAACCCAAATGACACATAGCCCACAAACTCAGTGTGCCACTCAACCACAGCCCATAAGGCATAACAACGTACCCAACACTCTAGTCATAGGTGACTCTATAGTCAGGCACACTGATGTTCCACTCACTAGACTAAACAAGGAGAAAATTACTGTCAGCTGCCTGTCAGGTGCCAGGATCCGCCACATAACACATGCACTCAGGTCACTCCACAATAAGTACAAATATGACACTGTCATTGTCCATGTTGGTGTGAATGACCTGAGATGTACCTCCCTGGACTACATGAAAAGAGACATGGAGGAGCTCTCTGATCTTGTATCCCAGGCAGGTATGACCCTAACCCCGAGTAGCATCCTGCCATCACCCAGAATGATACCACAGTACAAGGACAAAATGATTGACTTCAGCAATTGGCTAAGCTTCTGGTGTCATTCTAAGGGGATCCAGTATTTGTCTGCCTGGGACGACATGATCGACCGTCCACGATGCTTTGCCAGAGATGGCCTGCACCTGTCGCCCTTAGGATTCTGGATACTGGCTAAGGCTCTTGCCACCCCTATAGTGCCTTTTTTAGGCAAGGTTCAAATGACAAATTCACCACCGTAACAGGTACAAGCAAGCAAAATCTGAGGGTAATGCTACTCAATGCTAGAAGTCTAAACCTCAAAATGCACTCACTCGAGGCACTCCTTAAAATGGAGAACATTGACATCTGTGCAGTGACAGAGACCTGGTTCAAAGCTCCAGAGAGCACCCCTGCATTATCAGGCTTCAATTCATACCACACCTTTCGGCCACCTAACCCAGAAAGAAGCACTAAAGGCGGAGGCGTGCCAATATTCATTAAGGATATCCACACCTCCAGGCTAGTTGCACAGCATAATGCATCCGAGATTATCCAAGTGGAACAAACTCTGGGCAAGACCGCAATCCAAATTGTAGCTTGCTACAGACCCCCTACCATGCCCCAAGATTCAAACTCCTCATTTCTTAATACACTGGAAAGTATTAGGGTACAGCCCAACACCCTAATAATGGGTGATTTCAACTACCCCACCATTAACTGGGAAAACTACTCATGTACCAACTCTTTTGCTCAACATTTTCTAGAATTCATAAATTCCAATGCCTTGAATCAACTTATTCACACCCCCACCAGGGGCAGCAATATCCTAGACCTGGTCATTGCCAACATGGGAAACCAGTGTTCCACACCAGAGGTCAATTTCTCGTTGATCAGATCCGACCACAAGCTAATTAGCCTAGACATCCACATCCCACCCCCAGCCCCAATTAGGGAAACCATCGTAAAAAACTTCTCCAAAGCCAACTTCACACTTCTTAAGACAGAAGTGGCAAACTTCATGACACCCATGCAGATGGACAATAGAGGTATGACTGCCGAATCCTAAACAAATGCACTTTATAAGCACTTAAATGAGTGCATGGATCATGCTATCCCTGATAGAACCAAGATGTTATCCTTCAAAAAAAGGAAGCCAATCTGGTGGTCCTCTGCCATAAACAAACTCTACAACAGAAGAAAGAAACTGTTGAAAAAACAGTAAAATCCCATGACTGGAGGAACTCCCTGGTCAACCTCAATAAGAAGCTGAGATCCCTCATAAAATCCTCCAAAGCTAGTTACGAAAACAAAATTGCCACTGACTCTAAAGACAACCACAAAGCATTCTATAGCTATGTCAAGAATCTAAATGGGAACACTCAGATCTGCTCTGAGTTACAGCACAATGGCACTAAATATACAGAACCAACTGATATTGCCAACATCCTAGCAGATAGATTCAGTGCTAACTTTACCCCCCTCTCACCCCCTAGAGGGCCCATCTCTATACCGGAAGAATGCAAAGTTCCTATAATCACGGCTGCACAGGTAAAAAACACACTCTCCAAAGCCAAGAACACAGCATCCATGGGACCTGACAATATCCCAGGCTGCGTTCTACTCAAACTACAGAATTAACTGGCACCCTACCTAAGTACCATGTTCAATCATTGCCTCACCTCAGGCTTTGTACCCACTGAATGGTGCACCACGACAGTTATCCCACTCCACAAAGGGGGAGCCACGATGGACCCCGGGAACTACCGCCCCATTAGCCTGACGAGCCTGGTCTGCAAGGCCATGGAATGTATCATCGTGGAACTCATAAACAAAGACATTGGTAATCTCCAAACTCTGTACCCTACCCAGTTTGGATTTGTAAAAGGCAGATCATGTCTCCTAAACCTGATTGACTTCTTTGAAGCAGTCACCAAAGCCATAGATCAGGGTAAAATGGTTCACACAGCTTATCTAGATCTCGCCAAGGCTTTCGACACCATCCCTCACTCTGGAATTAAAGATAAGCTCACTAAACTAGGTATAAATCCCTATGTCACAAGATGGGTTGCCAACTGGCTCACGGACAGAACCCACACTGTGAAAGTAGCGGTTTCCAAATTCGACATCAGACCAGTGACAAGTGGAGTACCACAGGGTTCAGTCCTGGGTCCTCTCCTGTTTGGTATCTACTTCTCTGAAGTGCAGGCCAACACAGAAGGTCTTTGGCTAACAAAGTTTGCAGATGACTGCAAACTAAGAGCCATAATCGAAACTTATAACGATGTGGACAAACTACAAAAGGGCCTCACTGAGACAGATACCTGGTGTCAAAGCCATGGCCTGAAGCTCAATGCCAAAAAGTGTATTGTCGTCCCCTTTGGTAAAAACTCTGTACCCATGAACTACCACATAGCTGGTAGTCTACTTAATGCCAAAAATGTGATAAGAGACCTTGGGACACAGGTGGACAGTAGTCTCTCCTTTGATAATCACATCGCCACAGTGGTCAGGAAATCCTTCTATGTGGCTCATCTCATCACAAAAGGATTCTCATCCAGAAAAAAAGAGGTCACTGTCCCCCTCTACTCATCACTCATTAGACCCATTATAGAGTACAACGCCCCTTTTGGTATGTACCTCACAAGACATCTACAACAACTGGAAAGACCACAGAAATACCTCACAAAGAGGATTACTGGCCTCAAACAGATGCCCTATGCAGACCGTCTCAAAAAACTACAGCTTTACTCCATCGCATATCGCCTACTCAGGGGCGATCTCTGCCTAACATACAAAGCTATGTCAAACCCACAGCTGTTGGACATGCACCACTTAAAGAAATCCCAATCCCTCCGAGCTACACGCTCTAGGGACCTACACCTTGTCACCACAATAAACAGAACATGCTGGAGGGATAGATTCCTGTCCCAGAGACATCTCATACTCTGGAACAGACTACCTATCTATGTCAAACAGAGCTCCTCATTAGCACTCTTCAAGAAAAATCTTGATGATTGGATGGGAAATGGGAAATTCACCCCGGGGATCACTTCTGTGGCTCTGCTCGACAGGGGCACAGGAAAATAAATTTCTTGGGTGGCGAAAACCAGGGTACATTTTTTGGCTAGGCTTGTATGGGCCCTAGGGCCGATAGCCTAGTACCTACCTATGAACCTCTGAACCTATAAAATGGCACCACAGTCTGTATCATCTAGAAGTAAACTCAGGGAAGAAATTAGCTAAGGGGTAGGGGATAGGTAGGGAGGATGTGGTAGGACTAGGGGGTAGAAAGTAGGTGGGAAGGAATCCCGGGAAGAGGAGGGCCTCAAAAGAAGTGAGCACAGCAGAAAAAGTATCAGAAGACTGCAGTTTAGTAGCTATAGTAAGAAGGTATTTAATTATATTTTAAGGGAAAATAACGTAGACTAACTTTAAATGTGGGTTGTTTAGAAAGGACGGAGTGGATATTTAACAGGTTTAAAAATGTGGAGTAGGATTTTAAATATCTACCAGCATTTGGTAGAGAAAACTTTGGGATAATAATGTTTTACTAGCTTATACGTTGGTAGATGCTGCCACCTAGTGGTAAAAGTTAAAAGTTGTGTGTCAAATAGAATGAAAGTATTCAACTACCTTCAATTGTTTCGCCTTGTCTTCTTTAGTTTCTGTCTTTTAAATCTACTGTTACAAGGAAATGTGAATAAGGAAGGAGAGGGAACAAATCCTAAAGTGACAGCATTTTGAACTTGGACACTATCTCAAACGCATTTTGGAAAGAAAGAGCCAGAACTGGTCGCCAAGGATTTTCTTTCTTTGGCGCTAAAAACATCCTTAAACAAAAACTTTTCGTAACTTGGGAAAGGAGGAATTGGTTCTGTCACTCCCTGGGACAGCATGTGGTGAAGGAAAAGGGTAGAAAAAGCTTCTGGTCTAGTAGATGAGGAATTTATCCCCTAAAAAGGAGGTATTTCCTCCTATTGCTAACTTTAACCTTAATAAATGATCTGTAGAAGACATTTATCTGAAACTAATTGGTGCCTAAGAGCAATGTGGAGATTCAGACTTTCTGGAAGGAAAAGGGGACTTCCAGTGGGTGTATTAGTAAGGTCCTTTAAATAGTCATTCTGACTTGTACTGTCCTTGGGGGTCCTGAATTCTTTCTGGAACCGCCTTGCCATTTCATCTTAAACGTCTGTCTACCTACATTTTGTTGTGACTGTGAGATGAGGGGTTAGATAATCCCTTAGAAAATTTGGGAAAGGAGGGCTAAAAATACTAGATTCCCTATATCAACGTACCCATTTCAGCACAATTTTCAATAACCTCTGCATCACAGGAACCAAAAACTGTATCTCTATCCAAAGAAGAAATAAAAAAAACTCATTTTTCATATCATGGAGGTTCTGAGAATGCAGCCAGGCAAACCTCCTCAAAACAGAGCCAGTGGCCATAGCTCTGGAAGAAGTATCATCTGAAGCATACACACATCGTAAACAATGAAATGAGTTGTGACTTGAACAACAGAAGAAATTAGATTATTTAAACTGTGTTTTTCCCCACAAGAAAAATACAGACAAAACATTTCTCATACTTTCACAATTAGAATAAACTTTTAACATATGAGCCTGACAATTCAAATTTCTTAAAATCAAATATGCAGAAGCATCCATTTTTTTTACACATACTTCTCAATAATCCTCCCATACTTGCCAGAGAGAGTAGGACTGGAATTAACCAAATGTTTAGCAGCAGTATGATTAAGTAAAACTATAGCTGTTGAGTCAGGTTTGGGAAGAGTGTATGAAAAACAAAGTTAAAAGACTGAAAAACTTTAAACACTCTCTTTGCATTTTAAGGGGCAGCTAGCTGACTATTGAGAAAATTACTGCAGTTACACATTTCCAGAGCAGCTGTTCCTGTCGCCATTAGTAACATGGTTGGCCCATTTTCTTTTTCTGTCAAAAAGAAACGGGAAAACAAAGCATGTATCTACTCCTCAATCTTCTTTGGAAAGGAGCAGTTTACTGGGTCTGGCTTGGGGTTTAATTCAGCTATTGATCCTTCTTATAGTTTCTTTTTTTTTTTTTTTTTGAAAAAGTTTTTATTATATTTTAACTAAACAAATTGATCATGACAATAATTGCATTTAGAAATATGTGCGCATTGAAAAAAAGAACAATATGAACAAGAACAAATAAGAGCAATTATTTACAACAGTGTCTACTAACAATGAAGATTCTCAAAAAATTCCTATACATTATAATTGATGTGCGCATTATAAAGTAGTTTATGATAACAGAAAGAGGAATTCTTCTTTTATTGAGATTCAAGGTTCTGAACCTAAACAGGAAGTTGTAGGGATGGATACAGATTTTTTTTCCTCAGATTTCTGATTCAGGCTCAGTTTCTGATTCTCCCTGTGGGGGCTTACTCCTTCTCTGAGACTGTTGCTAGAATGTGCCTGGGTTTTCAGTGAGAGAACACTGAGGTTTCTCAGTCTCAGAAAATACTGTGAGTTGTTACAGAAGGACTTTTCCAGATCCTAAATCCAGTCCTCTTCTGTCTGTCTTACAGAATGCATGTGTACAACCTTTTCCCTCTCTGCTCCAAATGCCTACAATTTTCCTGATTGTCAGCCAGCTGTTCCTAAAAGGCAGATAAAATGTATCTCTATCTAGATCTATTTTTAAGGTTTTCCACTCAGACTTAAGTCACTGCAAGGGTATACCTCAGAATTTTGGGTTTTATGATATCTATGATTCTCATGATCCCCTGGCAAGACTCCACATGAAAAAGATACAGTGGAATCTTAAATCTCTTTGGTTCCAGCATCAACATCCTTTATGTTTTCAAATCCCAGTGCTGGGGTTTGTCAAAAGAGAAATCTTTTGGAGAAGACAACAAATATCCTTAAATCTAGATCTTCCTTTCTCCCTCTCTGTTCCAAAGCATTCAGTCTCCACAGACGCCTCAGACTTTGCTTGGTGAGTAGTTTCAGGAGGGTTAAATGTGCAGGGGGTGTGGGACACTAAGGGCAGATGCACGCATATAAATAACAAGGAGATGCTTGTCGTCATCAAGGCACTCGACTCTCTGAACCATATTTGGTCCCTGGGACCTCTTCAAGTGGTTATAGACAATAAAAGAGCACTCGGACAATTTCCCACATACTAAACAAAGTTTATTAAATCCTCAAACAAGTTAATAAAAGGTCACAGATAAATAAAAAATGCTTAATAAAACCTTGACCACTTTAAAAGTTTTATAACATTAACAGTTTTAAAATATGTTATTTCTTATGGGCTTATCTATATGTTTGTAGGCATTGTTATTATGTTGACTGTGTTCTCCCTGAGTTTATTGGCAATAACTTTAATCAGACAATTTACAAAGTCTAATAATGGGCTAATTACAGAATGGCAAGTTAGAGTATATAAGATACATTTGGTAATGTTGTAGTTCATCTGATGAAGTCTGCCTGTTTACAGACAAAAACACATTGCATTTTAAAGCTTTCATTGTTTTATTAAGCATTTTTTTTATTTATTTGTGGCCTTTTATTAACTTGTTTGAGGATTTAATAAACTTTGTTTAGTATGTGGGAAATTGTCCTTCTGAGTGGTCTTTTATTGGATTACTGGTTTTATTTGAGCACTTTAACCTCTTCACTTTGGTTATAGACAATACCAGAGTCATGTGGTGCATCAAGCAAGGGGGAACCTGGTAGTACCCCCTTTGTAGACCAGCTATGTTAGCTTGGAATACAGCTTCACAGCACAATCTTACTCTACAGGCATTCTACATTCCATTAGAGCAAAAGTGTGTGGCAGACAAACTGAGCAGGATCATGGCAGACCCTTATTAATGGAAAGTTGATCAGGAAGTCTTCTAAGATTTAAATCATCTTGTGAGGATTTCCTCAAGTAGACCTCTTTGCATCCTCTCTGAACAATCAACTGGCAATATTGTCTTCCAGGACTACACGAAGGAAGGCCTGAACATCTAATGTCTTTGCTTTTCCTTGCACAGGAATGTTCCTGTATACTTTTCTACCCTTATCACTACAATCCAGGGTACTTCTGAAGACTGAGAAGGAATCACCTGAGACCATTGTGGTGACTCCCTTCTGGTCCAGGCAACTATTGTTCTCACCTCTTCTGGAGATGACCCAGGGCAATTACCACATGCTTTCTCACAGACTGTTTCTGCTTACACAAGAACAGGGGTGTTTGATACATCCCTACATCAATTAACTTCAAATGACTGTCTGGATTATAGGGTCGTAATTACTTTTAGGAACCTGTTTACTGAGGACATACAACATGTACTACTGAAGGCTGTACAGCCTGCTACTAGAAAATCACAGACTGGCAAAGGGAAAAGGTTTTCTAATTGGTGCCAACAACATAACCAGGACCCATTCAGAACTAGATGGTCTATGGTTGTAAAATATTTGTGCAAGTTACTATCCTATGCCTTTCTTATTTCTCTGTCAAGGTTCATGTATCGGCCATTTCAGCATGTCTGCCCACAAATCCCCCTATTTCAATACAGTCTCATATCAAAATGTTTTGAAAGAGGATTTGCATTAGAGGATTCAAAAAAAACCAGTGGCCCCTCCTTGGGGTCTTAATTTTGTGTTACAGAAGCTAACCCTTGCTCTATTTGAAACAGGAAGTCTGGCTCACTTGAGGTTCTAAAGTTTTACTGAGTTGCAAACTTTCTCTTATGGTGAATTAACTCTATCTCATATTCCACAGTGACATGGTTTCTTTTAGAACTAATCCTCCTTTTATGGCTGAAGTGTTAGCATACTTTACTTTAAGCTAAACTATCAAAATCCATTTTCTCTCTTGAACATAAAGATGAGGAAGTAAGGATACTCTATATCTTGGATGTCCACAGACAACTTGGGTACTATTTTGACAGAATTAAGTCTTTCTGGTCTTTGGATCACTTGTTCCTTTTTTGTGGAGGTAAAAAGGGACACTCTGCATCAAAACAGACTATTTCCAAATGGTTGCCATTCCAATATGTAATGAGATGGTTTACATCAGAAAAATTTTATTGGACCATTGGAAGGTATTAATGGGTAACACTGAACTTGCAAAGATTTTGGGTGATAGACATTTTTTCTCCTACAAAAAGACCACCAGTATCAAACATATTTTGGAGAATAAGGACAATCAGGTGGCTTTGAACTCTGTGATTAGTTCTGTTGGGAGTTTTTCTTGTGGTAGATGCAAACAGTGTAGGTTTATAAGTAATGTGTCCAGTACTGAATTTAAACATCTGGTAAGAAGGTTTTTGGCTAGGGACCATTACACTTGTAACACTACTAAAGCAGTGTATTGCACTACATGTGACACATGCCAGAAGTTTTATGTTGGCAAGACTATTAGAGCTTTAAACAAGAGGATGTATGAGCACTGTTTAGCCATAAGAAAAAAAGATGGTAACAATGCCTTGTCAGTTCATAGGTTCATAGGTTCATACTATGTTATCCACCCTAGGGCATTTATAAGCCTAGCTAGAGTGTGTTTGGCTTTCGACACCCATTTTAAATTAATTTTGCTATGCCCTTTTTCGAGGTTAGTATACTGTGCCTCTGTCTAACAGTGAAACAGAAGTGATACCCGGGGTAAACCTACGATCTCCCATCCACTCATCAAGATTCCTCTTGAAGAGAGTCAATGAGGGACTCTGCCTAACCTGGACTGGGATTTTATTCCAGAGTGAAGGGAGCCTCTGGGTTATGAATCTGTCCCTCCAGCATGTCCTATTTATTTCAGTGCTGAGGTTCAAGTCTCTCGAGCGCGTAGCTCGATGGGATTTGGATTTTCTAAGGTGCAGCATGTCCATTAATTCCAGGTTGGACATGGCTTTATACATCAGGCACAGATCGCCTCTGAGCAGGCGGTATGCCACTGAGTAGAGCTGGAGTTTCTTTAACCGGGGAGCATATGGCATCTGTTTGAGCCCTTTGATCCTCTTGGTGAGATACTTTTGGGGTCTTTCCAGTTGCTGCATTTGTCTGGTAAGGTACATCCCAGAAGGGGCATTGGACTCAATTATGGGCCTGATGAGGGATGAGTAAAGATGCACAATGACCTCCCCTGATCTAGATGTGAATCCCTTCATGATTAGGTGGGCTATATAAAATGTTTTTCTAACCACTTTGGCCACGTGGTTGTCAAATGAGAGATTGCTATCAACTTGGGTCCCCAGGTCCCTAATTACTTCTTCTGTACTTAATGGATTACCACATATGTGGTAATTTGTGGGCACTTTGTTTTTGCCAAAGGGGATGACCATACACTTTTTGGCGTTTAGCTTGAGGCCATGGCTCTGGCACCAGTTGTCTGTTTCTATGAGGCCCTTTTGGAGGATGCTTATGTCGGCTGGAGAGTCGATTATGGCACCCAGTTTGCAGTCATCTGCGAACTTGGTCAGCCACAGTCCTTCCGTGTTGGCCTGTACCTCCGAGAAATATACACCGAACAAGAGAATTCCCAGGACTGAGCCTTGTGGGATGCCACTTGCAACTGGTTTGGAGTCTGACATGGCTTCATCAATTCTAACCATGTGGATTCTGTCCTTGAGCCAGTTTGCAACCCATCTAGTGACATAGGGGTTTATATTTAAGCTGGTGAGCTTATCTATAATGCCCGAGTGGGGTATTGTATCGAAGGCTTTTGCGAGGTCCAGGTAGGCTGTGTGGACCACCTTCCCCTCGTCAATGGCCTTGGTGACTGTTTCAAAGAAATTGACCAGGTTTAAGAGGCAGGATCTGCCCTTAACAAAGCCGAACTGGGTAGGATCCAGTGTCTGTAGGTCCCCATAATTTATGAGGTCCATGATGATCCTTTCCATAGCTTTGCAGACCAAGCTAGTCAGGCTTATGGGGCGATAGTTTCCAGGATCCGTTGAGGCACCACCTTTGTGGAGAGGGACCACTGTTGCTGTACGCCACTCTTTGGGTACATATCCTGTAGTAAGGCTGAGATTGAACAGTAGTTTTATGTTTGGGTTTAGCTCTTCTTGGAGTTCATGTAGGACGCAGCCCGGGACACCGTCTGGTCCCATTGATGCTGTGTTTTTTTGCTTTGGAGAGGGCGGCTCTTACCTGAGCATCTGAGATATCAGGGGGGCAGCACTCTGCTGGGATAGATATTTGCCCTTTTGGTGGGGAGGGGGGAGAAGTTTGCGCTGAACCAGTCAGCTAAGATGTTGGCAATGTCTGTGGGTTCGGCGTATTTTTTGTCCTTTTGGACTAATTCTGAGCATATCTGGGAATTCCCACCCAGGTTCCTAACATAACTAAAGAAAGCCCTGTGATTATCCTTAGTGTCCTGTGCAATTTTTCTCTCGAAGTGGGCCTTAGACGATTTTATGAGTGCCTGTAGGTTTTTGCTAATACTGATCAGAGATGCCTTCCCTTTTTGGGATTTTGCTCTATCATGTAGTAGCTTCCTCCTTCTGTTGTATAGTTTGTTTATGGCTGGGGTCCACCAGACAGGACGTCTGCTTTTGGAGGATTGGGTCTTGGTTTTATTTGGGATTGCATGATCCATGCATTCCTGAAGGTGTTCATAGAATGCGTTTATAAAGGATTCTGCAGTCTGGGCAGTATTTTCCACAGGCCCAGGGGCTTTGAAGGATTCCACCTCAGATTTGAGGAGTGTGAAATTTGCTTTAGAGAAGTTTATCACTGTGGTTTTCTGGGCAGGGGGTGGGGTCGGGATGTGAGTATCCAGTGAGATTAGTTTATGGTCTGATCTTACCAGTGAGGGATACACTTCTGGTCTGGAGCATAGAGTCCCCATGTTGGTGATGATCAGGTCCAGTATGTTTTCCCCTCTTGTGGGAGTGGTAACAAGGTGTTCCATAGCATTTGAGTTTATAAATTCTTGGAACCTTTGGGCTAGGGTGTTGGAGCTAGAGTAATGCTCCCAGTCTATGTTTGGGTAGTTGAAGTCACCCAATATAATGGTGTTTGGAGAGACCTTCATATTTTCCAGTGTTCTCAGGAAGGCCGAGTGGGGTTCCTGGGTTTGGAAGGGTGGTCTGTAGCAGGCTATAAACTGGAAGGCAATTTTACCCTTTGTTAGTTGCACATGGATAGTCTCTGATGCTTCGTGCTGTGCCACCAACATGGAGGTGTGGGTATCCTTGACGAATATTGATACTCCCCCTCCTTTTGTGGTTCGGTCCAAGTTTTGGGGCCGAAAAGCATGGTATGAGGTATAACCTGGTAGTGCTGGGGTGCTCTTGGGAGCCTTGAACCAGGTTTCTGTTACTGCACAGATATCGATGTTCTCCATGCTAAGGAGAGTTTTGAGTGCATGCATCTTGAGGTTTAGACTTCTGGCATTGAGTAGCATTACTCTTAGTTTCTTATCCCTTGTGATACCTATGGAGGTGGGTTTGTCTTTTGAGCCTTGCCTAAAAAATGCACTATGGGGGTAGCAAGAGCCTTTGCCAATATCCGAAAGCCCAAGGGGTGACAGGTGCAAGCCGTCCCTAGCGAAGCATCGCAGCTTGTTGAGTATGTCATCCCAGGCTGACAGGCATTGGATCCCCTTTGAATGACACCAATACTTAAGCCAATTGTTGAAATTGATCATCTTGTTTTCATATTGTGGCATCATTCTTGGTGAGGGTAAGATGCTACTCAAGGTCAGGGTCATACCGGCTTGGGCTACATGCTCAGAGAGCTCCTCTATGTCTCTTTTCATGTAGTCCAGGGAGGTACATCTCAGGCCATTCACACCAGCATGGACAATGACTGAGTCATATTTGTACTTGTCTTGGAGTGACCTGAGTGCTTGTGTTATGTGGCGGATCCTAGCGCCCGACAGGCAGCTCACCCTGACCTTCTCCTTCTTCAGCCTGGTGAGTGGGACATCAGTGTGCCTGATGATAGAGTCACCTATTACAAGTGTATCATGTGTGTTGTTTAGCCTTAAGGGCTGTGACTGTTCGGCACACTGGCTTTGTGAGTTATGTGTTGCACATGTTTTGTTTTGGGGTAGCGGTTGCTTGGGTGTCTGCTTTGGAGGTCTCTGCTGCTTAGGCAGATTTTTATTTAGAGCCTCCGAGTATGTTTTTGTGTGTTTATGTGTTTGGTTTGCTGTTGTGGTAGGTCTATGTGATACTGGAATTGCAGTGAGTGTGGTTTCCTTCTCCTCCTGACTGGTTACGCCAGTACTGAGTTGAGAGAGCTTAGCCTCCAGTTTGGCTATATGGTTGCATCTCTCACATGTGTTGGAATTTGTTGGGAGGAGGAGAGGGTTGTCTGTGTACATGAGGCAGTTGTAACATTGCCTCAAGATTCCCAGATTCACCAGCTGGACCAGAGGGGAGATTGACAACTGACCTTTGGACATGCTAGAATAGTATTGGGAATTCCTTTATAATTGAAAAAAAGGGCCAATGGGGAACAAGGTACTCAAGGGGAGTTTGTGGGGGTGTAGTGCTGACTTAGTGAGCAAGTGCCAGGTAACTTAAATGCAGTGTGTTACAGGTAACTTAAATGCAAAAACGACAAACAGTAACTTTCTTTCAAGTGAAACAAGGAAATACGTACAGTAAGCAATGCAGATATCACTAGGGATCCACAGAAGCGCTGAAAAGCTGCGTTTTAGGTGGAATTAGCATTTCAGGGAAATAACAAGCAAACACACAACAAGCATACAAACAAAGCTAGATTCAGCAGGCCTGGATCTAGTCTATGCTACAGCAAACAAGGTGTACCAATTTCAGTAAGAAACAGTTCAAATATGCAGGCACTATAAGCCTTTAACCAGAAATTCCCAGCTCAGAAGGGCAGAGTCCAGCCTCTCCTCCCACGAGAGTGCAGACCACGAACCTTCTTAATGTAAAATAACTGGCCTGAAGCCCAAGTGCTTAAACCAGAACTAATACACTTTTAGAATAACAGACACTGAGCCCTCAATCAGCAGTTCCCAACTTAGAAGGATGTAAGCTACCTGTTCTGCCACTACAGTGCAGACCACAAACCTTCTTAATGTAAAACAACTGGTCTGAAGCCCAAGTGCTTAAACTAAAAGGCTTAGAATGAGTTACAACAAGCAGTAATAAATACAACTGAGTACTTTAAGATGACGCAAAAGCAAAATAAAGTAGGAAGAAATGCAAATACAGTAAAAGCAGATATTTTTTTTTTAAGTGGAAAGAGAGAAAGGAGTAGCAGAAACTAAGCTGATTGGCCTTCTCAAATGTTCTCCCTGTACTGGGTAGAATGAGGTAATGACACTAGACTGGGAGGAGGGCCCCAGATCAAATTTACACTAGAGGCGGGCAACTGCAAAGCCACCAACTATAAAAACACTATACCAACAGGGAGGGAGGGTGGGAAACAAACTGCAGAAATGTTTCTCACAGCTGAAAAGCAGCAGTGAGCCTTTAAATGAAAGTTTTAAACAGCTAAAGGAGCCTTTAGAAAAAAAGAGTTTAACTGCAACAAGTTATCAGAAACGAACAACCCAACAGATGCTTAATAAAAGTGGACAATTTCCAGTTAATACCTCACACACAGTGAAACTAGCTAGAAAAATACACAGTACACAAAGTGCTATAAATAACAAAGAAATAAAGAACAAAATAAACAAAAAACAGGATACTTAATGTTATATATTATAGCTCCGAGATTCCTCAGTGTCCTTCCTTCGATCAGCTCAGTGTGAAATGGCAGAACACTCACAACTGAACTTCTTAGGTAACAGAAAGTTGAAACCTGAGACAGCTTTTAAGAAAGAAATCTCAAAAGAACCAATGAGGTGCTTAGTCTAAGCTGTAGTCCAGGTGACCTCAGTCATCCAATGACATCGAACAATTCTCTCTCACTGAAATGCCTGATGGCTTTTGCTAAACCAAGATGTCCCTGAATATATGCTCAGACACACAGCCTCCACAAACACTAGGCCCAAATACAAGCCTGAATATGGAAATGCTACAAATATCCCCACTACTTAGATCAAACTGCAGAAATGTTTCTCAAAGCTGATAAGCAGCAGTGAGCCTTTAAATGAAAGTTTTAAACAGCTAAAGGAGCCTCTAGAAAAAAGAGTTTAACTGCAACAAGTTATCAGAAACAAACAACCCAACAGATGCTTAATAAAAGTGGACAATTTCCAGTTAGTACCTCACACACACTGAAACTAGCTTGAAAAATACACAGTACACAAAGTGCTATAAATAACAAAGAAATAAAGAACAAAATAAATAAAAAAACAGGATACTTAATGTTATATATTATAGCTCCGAGTTTCCTCAGTGTCCTTCCTTCGATCAGCTCAGTGTGAAATGGAAGAACACTCACAACTCAACTTCTTATGCAGAATGTGTACTTTTTTAGAAATTTTCTTTTTTTGTTTTGGGAAAAGTGAATTCAGATCTGTTTTCTGGTGACTACAAGACTTTCCTAGAGTGTAGAGAAAGTTTGTGGCAAATAGTTTTGATTGCTGACGAATCTCTGGCCTTAATGGCACTATTAACATGAAGTGTTTTTTACAAATGGCCAGAAATAGGTAGTTTACCAAGCTGATTCATTATTATCATTATTATTATTATTATTACATTATATCACATTATAGTGTAGCTATAAAATATAATTTTTTTTATATTTTATAGTATTTTATTTTATGTACATTAATATTGCAATAGTTATTACATTAGAATATTACACTTTTTTGTTTTTTGTATTTGTATATATTCAGTATTTTTATATGAAGATTTCTTTAAGAATGTCATGTGACTTAATTGGCAATAATTTATAAAGGACTTTGAATGGGTAAAATGTTGTTCTGATGAAGCTCATGTGAATAAAATGAGTGAAAGTGCTTAACTATCATTTTGCAGTCCTGTGTTTGGATTCATTGTCTTCAGTTGTATTCTTGGTGTTGATCATTTTACTTGGTTTTAGTTCGTTTTGAGTGTATTTTTATTTAGTTTTTTGTGTGGCATCATGATTGGAGGCGATTCTACACAGGATAGTAATCTCAACTTGACTATACACTCCACACCAGGGGATTTGGGTGGAGTTTCTGACCAACTTACTTCTGTTATCACGGGCGCCATCTGTGAGGGATTCTCAAGGCTATCGGGCCTTCCCAGTGACCATGGCAACTGTAACCAAGGTTGTGAGAGGCGCGGAGGACATGAAGTGGGCAGTCCTGGTTCTGAAGTGCACGTTCAGGATAGTGGAAGTCGGACGTTTTCTAATACTAGAGGAAACGGAGTTCCTTTGGCTGTTTCCAATTTGAATGGTGAGGATTTAATCAGCAATCTGTTTTCTACCAACTCTAATCCCTTTTCTGATGTTAATGTTGGCTCATTACAAGTAAGTGGTACTAGTGCTGGCAATTATGACCGAGACCTTGAGTTGTGTAAAGATAATATTTTCAAACTCGAAAGACTAGCTATTAAAATAGCTTCCTTACAGTTAGAAATTCTGTACTTTGAAGAAAATATCAGGCGTGGTTGTGTACCACAAGGTTTAAGGGTTTTCAAGTTCCTTAACTGCGTCAACTATGGTGATACTTTATACAAGGAATTGGTTGAAATGTTTAACACTACAGGCATTTCACTTGTGAAAGCCTTTGGTTGCTCAAATCAGAAATGACATTTCTCCTATGAGAGGTGAATTTGAGACTTTAGATAGACATTTAGTCGTCACCTAGTTTTTCTTTTTTCAACACCTTGTATTGTGGTATTGGTGTCAAAGTTAATCGACATAAAGCTTCCGTTATTGTTAGGAAGTGAGGCAAACTAACTAAAGACTTGCGTTCCTATTCAAACGGCTTAGCATATCCTCTTAATTCCAGCAATCTAAACCGTGGTAGGAAGCTTTTTCTGTCTGCAGCCAGCAAAGTGGTTGTTAACAACAGTGCAAATAATAATAACAGTTTGGCTGTGATGGCTGATAATTCCAGTGGTTCTAGTACCACTGTTAATGCTAATGTCAACGGACAGGCTAGTCAAGGCTTTAACAATAATTTGGGTGTTGCCAGTGTTGCATTTCCTTTTTTGATGGACTGCACAGGCAACAAAAAGACTCCGAAGTGGTCACAACAAGCAGAGAACAAGAGCAAAGGAAAAGGGAAAAATCGGAAAAAAAACTGACTTTTGATATAGAGGTGTTGAATCTAACTGGTGATGAACTTAACAACAATGTTTCTGTATTGAAACAAGGTTTTTCTTTTGTACCTACAAACACTGTGAATATTCCTAGATTAATTGTTGATTTCAGGTTATATCTTAGGAAATTGAATTTGAAGTTTATTTTTGATAATCTTCCTGAAGTCAGGAATGAAACAATTGTTTTTAAGAAAAATAGTACTTACAAGGAGGTCATAGTCTCCCTATACTCATCACTCATCAGACCAATGATTGAGTACAATGCCCCATTCGGGAATGTATCTGACCCGACACTTGCAGCAGCTGGAGAGGCCACAAAAGTTCCTCACCAAAAGGATAAAGGGTCTCAAAAATCTGTCTTATGCTGCCCAACTGAAAGAACTCCAGCTCTATTCAGTCGCTTACCGCTTGCTCAGAGGTGACCTGTGCCTGACATACAAGGCCATGTCAAACCCAGATTTGATGAACATGCTTCACCTCAAAAAATCTAGATCCTCAGAGCCACAAGGCGGGAGACTTAAACCTCGACACGGTTATTAATAGGGCGTGCTGGAGGATGATTCATCACCCAAAGACTCCTATGCTGTGGAACAAAATCCCGGTATATGTGAGGCAGAGCACCTCGCTGGCCTTGTTCAAGAGGAATCTTGACCAATGGATGGGAGATCGCAGATATATTCCAACAAAACAAGGCTGGAATGCAGGAATACCAAAGAAACAAACAAACGTAGGCAGAAAAGAATTTAATATATCACAGCAAAGCTTTCGGGTGAAACCCTTCTTCAATACTAACAATCATTCAAACAAAAGCAGCTTGCTTTAAATAGGAGCAGAAACAGTCACATGATAGCAGCCAAAATCACATGACTGACAGACACAATATAATGTAGCATATAACATAATAGATTTACAAAATACAAAATGTTTAAAATATTTAAAACAGCTTAACACGCTGAATTTTACTTAAAACAGGCTTTAGGCTAACAGTAGAGTTTAATCCAGGCGGAGAATCCGCTGCTAGTCTTAAAATCCATTCATATTCCTTAATATCTAAAACATTGTTAATATCACCACCCCTACTATGAGGTTTAACTAAATCTAGGCATCTAAACTTAAAGCAATGTGTATTCCCATATGTTTTAATATGCTTAAAAAGAGCATTATTTTCAACCTCCCTTCTAACCTCTGACTTATGCTCAATTATTCTGTCTTTAAGTTTACGTGTGGTCTTGCCCACATAGAATGCTGAACAGGCATTACAAGTAGCCAGGTACACCACATTTACACTGTTGCAAAATGCTACTGATTTAAAGTAAAACTCTTTTAAAGTAACAGGATGAATAAATGCATGATTAGGGGTAGCAGCAATGTCTATACAACAAGAACAGCTCATACATTTAAAAGTACCAATACGATCAGAGAAAACATTCAGCTTTCAGCCAAAATTAAAATCTTTATAACATAGTAAGCTTTTAATACTTCTCATATTCCTATATGAGTAGTAAGGCTTTTCACCTAAAATTCGCCTAACCTCTGGGCAGGCCATCAACACAGGCCAGTACTTGGCTATGATATATTTAACCGAACCTGTTCTACTACTAAAATTCATAACATATCTAGTTCTAACTATATTTCCAATATTAGATCCTGATGCAATGATCACATGATCATCCATACACGCATCTGTCCTAAGGTAAGGTTTATATGTAGTACCCCTATTAAGTATTACCATTCTCTTCAATTCTTCCAATATATCCAAGTCATAGCCATTCATAACAAACTCATTGAACATTTCATCTAACTGTATATGAAATACAGAATCAATTGTATTTAACCTACTGACTCGTGAAAATTGAGCTTTAACAATTCCTTTAAAAACATGGGGTGCATGCATGCTATTATAATGTAAGTATCTACTGGTATGCACATCCTTCTTATGAATAGTAGTTTGTAAAGTACCCTCTTCTTTATATACCTTAACATCAAGGAAAATTGCTTCAAGTACAATATTTCATTCATAAACCACTATAATTTCAATATATCTCTAAACTTTAAAAACTTCTAAACTAAGTGTTATAAAATATATATGTTGTACATTATATTATACATAAAATTGATTGAGTATTCTAAAATACTTTTAGTAGAAATACTAAAAATAAAATAAATTTTTTTTTTAAAAAAGGGGAACTGCAATAGTAATTATATAGTATATATAGCAAAATGTACCATGTGTCCGTCATATTATATAGGCAAAACGGAACAGAAATTTAAAAAAAGAATATATGCACACAACTATTGTATTAAGAAAAGAGATGAAAAGAATGCTCTGGCAAAACATGTTATTAATAAGGGTACAGAGCATCAATTTAGATTTGGCATTTTAGAGACAGTGCCATTAAATCCTAGGGGTGGCAACATAAAAAATTTATTATCATTTAGAGAAACATTTTGGCAGATTTTAACAGATGCTACCACCCCTCCAGGATTAAATGAGAGTATTTCTACTAAAAGTATTTTAGAATACTCTTAATCAATTTTATGTATAATATAATGTACAACATATATATTTTATAACACTTAGTTTAGAAGTTTTTAAAGTTTAGAGATATATTGAAATTATAGTGGTTTATGAATGAAATATTGTACTTGTAAGTATGGAGTGTATATGGCTTTAAAAGTGTTAAGTAAAAAGTTTTGGCGCCAAATCAAAATTATTTAAACTGTAGAATGTATTAGAGTGGCATTCTGATGAAGCCTACGTTGTTAGTAGGTGAAAGCGCTTAATCCTTTTATTTTGTGCAATAAAAGTTTTACTATTTGGAGTGAACTGTTTTATTCGTGACAGTTTGGAATTTGCCATACGGTTTACGCATTGGCGTTTTGCAGCAGTTTCTATACACCTTTTGTTTCAGTTGTTGTACTTTGGCTGCTTGTGTTCATTATTATTATTATTATTACATTATATCACATTATAGTGTAGCTATAAAAATATATATTTTTTTATATTTTATAGTATTTTATTTTATGTACATTAATATTGCAATAGTTATTACATTAGAGTATTACACTTTTTTGTATTTGTATATATTCAGTATTTTTATATGAAGATTTCTTTAAGAATGTCATGTGACTTAATTGGCAATAATTTATAAAGGACTTTGAATGGGTAAAATGTTGTTCTGATGAAGCTCGTGAATTAAGTGAGTGAAAGCACTTAACTATCATTTTGCAGTGCTGTGTTTGGAGTCATTGTTTTCAGTTGTATTCTTGGTGTCGATCATTTTACTTATTTCCGAACGGTTGTCTAAGGGTATTGCCTTTGGTTACACTTGTGAAGGCTGTCAGACCAGCTAGCTGGAATGTTGTAAATAATTCTATGTTATTTGTGAATAGTAATATGAGTTGTATGCTTGTCTTAACAAATGTAAGTAAACTGTTATGTGCTGAGCTTCAAAAATGTAACCACAGTGTACCCTACTGGAAAAAAACAGAGTTAACTTGCAAACTCTAAGAAAATAAGTTGAAATTGTTTACAACTGTGATATCTCTCAGTTTCAGCTAGGAGACAGGATGCCTGCAGCTAGAAATTCTTTCTATTGTCTGGAAACAGAAATAATTACAGGTTTCCAAGGTAAAGGTGTTTAACAGTTTTACAACTTCCAGTTCTAGGCAAAATTTCTAAGAGATAAGTATTTTTAACACAGAGGGGTTATATTTTAAGTTCCTGTTAGCCTGGGAACTAAAGGCAGAGGTGACAAGAATTATATAATCTGAGATAACCCAGCAGAAATGTTTGATAGTAATTTAAGAACTTTCTCAGAGAGTGAGCCTGTGCATTTTATATTTGTCTTTGAACCTAGAAACATCCATTCAGCACTTGCATTTACCTTGTAAGTACTAGAATACAGTGATTTCTCTTAGAGATAGATAGGAATATAGCAAGATTAGTTTAGATGTTTTCTGTATTTATGTGAGAGTGTCCTGCAATGTTGTTTTAAAGTATTTCCTGTGATTCTAGTGGTAGTAGATTATGCTACAAGATACCCTGAGGCAGTGGTTCTGTCCTTCACTGAGGCAGAAAAGGTGGCAAATGCTTTGTTAGAGATTTTCAGCAGGGTAGGTTTCCCAAAAGAAATACTGACAGAGGTGCCAATTTCATGTCAGACCTGCTCGCCTGTCTGTTGATGTACGGAAGGGTGAAGCACCTAAAGACAACTCCCTACCATCCCCAGACTAATGGTCTTATTGAGAGGTTTAACTCTACACTCAAGACCAAGCTACGGGCATTTGCAGACTAGTTTAAGAGGGACTGGGACAAATATCTGCCCATCTGTTGTTTGCTTATAAAGAGGTTCCCCAGGAATCCACAGGTCTTTCACCCTTTGAGTTGCTGTATGGGCATAGGGTGACGGGGCCTCTATATTTAATTTCAGATGAGTGGGGAGGGTAAGTGTGAATCCCACAAGGAGTCTCTTGTGGCATATGTCCTAAACCACAGGACAGGGCTCAGGGAACTCATGGGCTTGGCCCAGGAGAAACTGGCAGAAGCCCAACAGCAGAAAAAGGACAGGAATGCTCGAGCTAGAGAATATGCTGTAGGGCAGCAGGTAATGGTTCTCATTCCTGTCAGACACAACAAGCTGCAAGCAGCCTGGGAGGGACCCTACAAGGTGGTAATGAAGGTCAGTGATGTTAACTACATGGTAGAACTGCTAACCAGGAGGCAGGGGCACAAATTGTACCATGTTAACATGATGAAGCCTTACCATGATAGGGAAGCCCTTGTGCTGAGCATTTGCAGTGCATTGATGGAGGAGTCTGAGGGAGATCTGTTGACTGATCTCCTCAGTGAGGCTCGGACTGACACCTCGGTGGAAGGGGTAGCAATGTCCCAGCAGTTATCCCCTATCCATGTTTGAGAAATCTGAGCAGTGTTACAGGAGTTTAGGAGCATGTTTATTGAGAAACCAGGGAGCACCCACCTGGTGCAGCATCATGTGGATACAGGGCCCCAAAGGCCTATTAAGCAGGCCCCTTATAGGATGCCTGAGAGAGTCAGACTCAGAGGGGGGACATACAGGAACTAGGGGTAATTCAGGAGTCCAGCAGTCCCTGGGGCTCCCCAGTGGTACTGGAACCAAAAAAGGATGGAAGCATCAGGTTCTGTGTGGACTACAGAAAATTAAATAGTCACACAGAGTCAGATGCTTACTCCAAGCCTTAGGACAGATGAAAGCCCTAGAGCTGCTGGGTGGGGTTAAGTATCTTACCAACATTGGTCTTACCAAAAAAGTTAATAGGATACACCACAGTACTATCACAAAAACGTTGGTACTGGGAACTATGTAACCTGTCACTACCACCAGGCCTAAGACCCTGAGGCAAAGGGCAGCCAGGATGGATTAATTCTGGATGATTTGAAATTGCACAATGTGGATGAATTTAACTCCTGTCTTAAGGTTGAAAATACTTGGCCAGACATAGTCCAACACACACCCAATGAATATCAGCACTTTGGGCATTAAATGCATCTTTCTGGGTTTCAATGTAGTTCATAAGGACTGGAAGGGTGTCAGAAGAGTTCTCTCACTGCTAAAAGACTGTCCACTGTTGATGCAACTAGAAGCAGTTGTTCACCTCAGTAATTTGAAGCCTCTGCTTTACAGCAATGGCGTAATTTACTTTAAGCAAACCAGAGGATGCGCTGTAGCAAACTCCAGTCACACTTTCTCCTCATCCATGGCTCCTCAATTCCCACTCACAGTCATGACATTTCTTACAGGCTACATACAAGCAATGAGTATAACCTTATACATAAATACAATTTTTACAGTAATATAATAAAAAAGAAAAGTTGTTACACAAAAACACAGCCATTAGAGGGTCTACCATCCCCCTGAACCTCCCTAACTAAAGTATTTAGACTATGGTGGGAGGTGAAGGGGGTGAAAGCCCCTTTGCTGGAAGCTTGTATTACTAACAGTAAGCAACACAAACAGTGATAAATATTTTTTACCACTTCTATGGGTTTGTTATTACAAGAGCTATGTATTTTTTTTTCATGAACAATGGACATAATTTACATGGCTGTCAATCAGCTAGTGTTAGTCATCTGAAGATACACTTACACCTCTGCAAAGATGATGTGGGGTGCTTAGTTATGTTGCTGTGACTGTGGACCTGCACTTAGTGAATGCCCTGCGCATTGTGGCAATACCAAATAACAATGTCAGGAACTCGTACTGACTGACTCCAGCACAGAAATTTCATGGAGTCCTGGAAAATATTGATGTGAAGATTGATATTCCGGAAGTGCAAAGATCACATCCAGTCATCTTCAGACAGGCAAGGACTGTGACCACATGAGAGGTCTTTCCTGGGATGTACTGGGTTAGACCATTCAGACCTAGAACTGATTTGTGGTTCCTGGTTTTCTTTCTAGATTGTACACTGGGGAGAGAGAGAGAGAACAGAAGTATGGGAATGTGTAACTTCTGGATAGTCATTGTGATCCAGTAGCCAACGGCTATTTGTGCTGGCCATCAGTGGGGCTGTCAGGCAAGGTCACAGGGACCAGAATTCTGCCTGTAAAAGAGGGTCAGTAGTACCCATGATTATTTTGCTATTATTGTCTCTGGACACAGGCTGTTTTGGAGATTACCATGACCACACTGGTATTTTGCAGAACCTCTGTTACTGATTTGTGGCTGGCTGCACTGAAACCAGAAATGACACAGGCTCTGGTGTAGCCACAAGAACAAGTAATCTTAAAAGCTGTAACAGACTTACCTCCTTGTTTCAGGTTTTCAAGCTCCTTTTAACTTACAGACCACACATGAGCATATTTAGAGTTGGTGTCATCACAGTAAGTGAAAAGAAGCCATGTATGACATCACACAGCTAGTCAAGTACCCCCATTCTAGCTGAACCACTTGCAACATTATGAGCTCAGCACATGGTTAGTTTGGTCATAGAGCACAGAGTTGACATTTGGGACTGAAGCTTGTATTTCAAGTCCCCATCTGACAACCCTTTGAGAAACTGGTTTGCTTTTATCAGCTAGAATATGTAATAGTTTGCGGGCCTCAGCAAAACATACAGGAAGCTAATAACACCCTTCCTTTATCTGCTCAACAAGCAGGAAGATGAGCAGTCTGTAATTAACATGTCTAGTCTTTAGGAGATCAAAGGATCTTGTCAGGTTTCTCTGGAATGGGTGACACAACACTGAGGTTATAGCATGCATTCAAGTCAAATCATCCTGTCAACTGGGGGAGTTGGCTGGGGGAAGACTTGACAGACTGAAAAAGCTTCTTAAAGGACATACCTGGGAAAGGAAATGCTGGGACAAAGGACCACCCTACCTTTATCCATATAATTTCTAAAATGTTCCTGACTCTGGAATCATGGGGATGGAGTGGAATCCTCCTCCTCACCCTCATTAGTGCCCAGGGTGGAGGGACTCCTGAGATGAATCAACATGCTTTGTCTTGCATTTAGTCTTTCCACTCTTCTTCTGAGGTGACCGGTGAAGACAGGAGGAAGGCTGAACCTATCCAAATCTCATGGCAACATCTTGCTGAGGCCACTGATGTTTCTGTCTTGCATGAGGGGGTGGTACACATCTGAAACAACAGGCAAATGTCAATCTCTATCTGTGATGGAAGTCAATGCAGGCATCAAAACAGGCAAATGCAGAAAACCTGCATTGCTGGCAAAGTGAATGAGGCTGGAACCATTGCCTGGACTGACTGAAGCAGCCCTGACTGGCTGGTATGGAAGATGAACCTAGAGACAAAGATGCCTACCTCATCCAGATGGACTGACCATGTCTGAAGGGAACAATGAACCATTTAGTCATAAGGTTGACACAAGACACTGACTCCAAGGTTCAAAAGACTGCCTCCAGTGAGGGAAAGATAGGCCTTAAAGAGATCAGAACTGATGCAGACAACATCTGGTCCCCAACCTCGAGGTTAAAGGACCTCCCAATATCAAATGCCCAAGTGATAAAACTGACATCAAAAGTGATGTCAACACTGATGGGGTCAATGCTGACAGATGCACTGAGACCACAGTTGATGCTGATGAGAACATCAAAGGTGATGTTGACTGTCACAGGCCTAACTGGAGCCTGAACAGGGCCCAATAATGACAATTGTGATGGATGATCAGCAAAACCAGGTAAATCAAAAGGTGGGCTAGCTGCCCTGATATTAGCATAAGGGAAAGACATAAGATCACATGCCCTTCATTTCAATGGGTACTATTAATTAGATAAGCCTAGTTTTACTATATCTCATTGAGTAGAAATGATCTCAAGCCTCAACCTGACAAAACAAGCCACTCGTAGTTTCAATCTACTAAAATAAAAAAAATAAAATAAAAACACTTTTTGTGTATGGAGCAAGCCCCCTGCACATCCCCATGTTGAAAGCTTTATCCCTCTATACATCCTTACTTGTACAAGAAAAGCTTTAAAATGTTTACTCACTGCACAAACAGAGCAAGCAATGATTTACCAGTACAGAACAGTAACTGACAAGTTACTGATCACGGAAGTGTATAACCAATCTCAAGCAGGCGTCATTTTTCTGCAGTATGCATCACTATCCAGTCTGTATTTGAAAAGGCAAATTATGGACTAGTAATGAGGATGACTGGCAAAGACCAGAGGCAGAACCACAGATACGTTATCTGGTGCAAAAAAGGCCTGTCCAAGCTGAGGACTAGAAATAAATATTAAAAAAATAAATACATAAAAACAAATGTAACAGCAGCTTGCAACAGATTCAGTAACACCACGTGCCTCAGCAGTGGCTGCAAATGCAGTACTGGTCTTCATTTTGGAATGCTGATATTGCACTACCAACTCATCAGCACCTGCCAACCACACTTTCTCACACCATGCACCCAGGTCAGCCATCTGCTTCGGCGCACCCTCACTATACCTTCGACCATGAAACATCAGTAAGGAGAAAACAATTTACGCAAAGTGATACTTGCCATATAACTGAAGGTGAAGACTTCATATACGTTCATAGATGATTACTACGCAAACAACTCCAGAGGCCTTTTTAAAGCTAAACATGCTTCCCAAATGTATATGAAAAGTTACCCTAGTGTTATTTTAAGGGTATATGTAGGCTTGGGCATGGGTTGCAAGCATTTAGAGGCTGCCTATGTCTAATAGAGATATAGGTACCAGACCAAAGGTAAAATTCCAATTCCCCATCCACTGTTTCAAGTAACACTTGATTTGGGTTGGGGAAGAATACTTCACAAGGATGGGAAGTCTGTTCCAGAGAACAAGTAATGTCTGAGACACATACCAGTCACTTCAACATCTCCTGTTTGTTTCAGATAAGGTTTATGTCCTTAGATCAGGTCATTCTGATGACATTTCTTTTGCGGATGTGCAACAGGTATATCAACGTGGGCTCAGATGATGCTTTGCAAGCCAGGCACAGATTGCCTTTCAGCAGTATAGGGATAGGGACTTGATGTTGTTTATGTCTCGTACTGTTTTGTGAGAAACCTCTGTGGATGTGACAGTTGTTGCATATACCTGGTCAGGTACATACAGAAGGGAGTATTGTACTCAGTGATTGGTCTGATAAGGGCTGAGTATAGATGAACAATTGCATCTTTGGACCTAGATACCATAACCTTGTTTATAAGTTGAGCAACACTGAATAATTTCCTTACTATTGTAGACACATGATAGTCAAAGGCCAAGTTACTGTATACATGCATTTCCAAATCCCTGACCACTATGTCAATTCTTAGGGCTGTATTATCAATGTAGTAATTTCCAGGGGTAGTCGTCTTCCCAGCAGATATTATGCATTTCTTGGAAATGAGTTTTAGACAGTGATTATCCTATCTGTTACTGGACTGTGCCAGGACTTACTGAAGAGTTATTGGTCTGTATCAGGCCTATGATGTTTTTTCTTACAGGACTCTTTATGATATCCACTCATAATGACAGTCTAATATCCTAAACTGAGTAAGGAAACAAGAGTGTGCAGAAATAGTTAGTCTTCCAGGGGATCCCACATTAAGTGGTGAATACTGGTCTCACAAAAAATGTGATGGTGATATGACAGTAACTTGGAAACAATTTATATATGAAGCATGAGCTGACTTATTTCCAGGGTCAAAACTGGCTCACTTGAGGTTCTAAAGTTTTACTGAGTTGCAAGCTTTCTCTTATGGTGAATTAACTCTATCTCATATTCCAAAGGGACATGGTTTCCTTAAGAACTAATCCTCCTTTTATGCCTGAAGTGTTAGCATAATTTACTTTAAGCTAAACTATCCATCTCCATTTTCTCTCTTGAACATAAAGATGAGGAAGTAAGGATACTCTATATCTTGGATGTCCACAGACAACTTGGGTACTATTTTGACAGAACTAAGTCTTTCTGGTCTTTGGATCAATTGTTCCTTTTTTGTGAAGCTAAAAAGGGGCATACTCTGCATCAAAACTATTTCCAAATGGTTGTCTAAGGCTTTTGCCTTTTGTTACACTTGTGAAGGCTGCCGGACCAGCTAGCTGGAATTTTGTAAAGAATTCTATGTTATCTGTGAATAGTAATATGATTTGTATGCCCTAGAGCAGCTGGGTGGGGCTAAGTATCTTACCAACATTGGTCTTACTAAGGGTTACTGGCAGATGCCCTTGACTCCCAGTGCTAGAGAGAGGTCAACCTTTGTGACTCCTTTTGGCTTGTATGAGTTCACAAAGATGCCTTTTGGTGATGAAAAATGAATCAGTTATTTTCCAGAGGCAGGTAGATCATATACTAGCAGGAGCAGGAGATTTTGCCCTTGCTTACCTAGATGTTATTGCAGTCTACAGCCATTCCTGGAATGAGCACCTTCAACATATCAGGGAGGTGCTGGTCAGACTACACAGGGCAGGGTTGACCATTAAGCCCAGCAAATGTCAGGTAGATATGGCAGAGATCTCCTACCTGGGACATCAAGTGAGGAGTGGTAAAAATCAGGCCAGAACCTGCCAAAGTGGAAGCCATTCAGGCATGGCCTGCACCTGTTACCAAAAAGCAGGTGAGGGCATTTTTAGGGACAGCAGGGTACTACAGAAAGTTTGTCCCTAGTTATACTACCACAGCTGCTCCCCTCACAGATCTGACAAGGAGAAACAGGCCAGATAAGGGAGTTTGGACCCTAGCATGTGAACAGGCATTCCAGAAGCTTAAATGAGCTTTGGGAGGTCCCCCTGTGTTAGCCAGCCCAGATTACAGCAAAGAATTTGTTGTGCATGTGGATGCTCTGAACTGTGGGGTGGGGGCTGTACTTAGCTATATTTCTTCAGAGGGAGAAGACCACCTAGTGGTTTATCTCAGTTGTATGCTCCAACCCAGGGAGGAATTATATGCAGCTGTAGAAAAGGAATGTCTAGCCATAGTGTTGGCGCTGCAGAAACTTCAGCCTTATCTGTATGGAAGAAAATTCACTGTAGTTACAGACCACAATCCCTTAACATGGCTACATCAATCCAGCCAGCAAAATTACAAATTACTAAGGTGGAGCCTAGAATTGCAAACATATGATATGACAGTGCAGCACCGCAGTGGGTTTAGCAATGCCAATGCAGATGGGCTGTCAAGACAGGGAATGGGTTAAGATATTCCCAGATGGGCTTAACCCTCTCAAGCAATGTTTCTCAAGGGTCACTTGAAAAACTAGCTTGAGTTATCATGGGGGGGGGGGGGGATTATGAAGGCTGCCAGCCCAACCGGCTGGAATTTTAATAATCATTCTATGTTATTTGTGAATAGTAATATGACTTGTATGCTTGTCTTACAAATGTAAGTAAATGGTATGTTATGTGCTGGGCTTCAAGAATGTAACCACAGTGTACCCTACCGGAAAAGAGCAGTTAACTTGCAAACTCTAAGAAAATAAGTTGAAATTGTTTATGCCTGTGGTATCTCTTAGTTTCAGCTAGGTACAGCTATAAATTCTTTCTATTGTCTGGAAACAGAAATAATTACAAGTTTCCAAGGTAAAACTGTTTAACAGATTTACAACTTCCAGTTCTAGGCAAAATTTATGAGAGAGAAGTATTTTTAACACAGACGTGTTGTATTTTAAATTCCTGTTAGCCTGGGAACTAAAGTCAGAGGTGACAAGAATGATGGAATCTGAGATAACCCAGCAGAAATGTGTGATAGTAATTTAAGAACTATCTCAGGGAGTGCACATTTTGTATCTGTCTTTGGACCTAGAAATATCCATTCAGCACTTGCATTTGCCTTGCTAACAGTAAGTAAAAGATTACAGCAATTTCTGTTAAAAAAGGGAAAGATTTTTTTTCAGAGTG